>NC_056481.1:17708922-18002655 GCF_008729295.1 Plectropomus leopardus | reverse complement strand
TGTGTGTGTGTGTGTGTGTGTGTGTGTGTGTGTGTGTGTGCGTGCGTGCGTGCGTATGTGGTGTGTATAAGATGGTAGCCTGCTTCCTTCACACATAATGAGCGCTACTGTGGCTGTCCGTGCAGAACTGGGCCATCTGCCCACCTGCATGCATGCATGCATATAGGCCCATAAACACACGTTNTGTGTGTGTGTGTGTGTGTGTGTGTGTGTGTGTGTGTGTGTGTGTGCGTGCGTGCGTGCGTGCGTGCGTGCGTGCGTATGTGGTGTGTATAAGATGGTAGCCTGCTTCCTTCACACATAATGAGCGCTACTGTGGCTGTCCGTGCAGAACTGGGCCATCTGCCCACCTGCATGCATGCATGCATATAGGCCCATAAACACACGTTCACAGCCAAACCATGACAGATGCACACCCACACACTAACTGTGTCAACCAAAGTCAATAAAACCTACAACTAAAGTCACCCGCGAACCCGCCCCTTAAATAAAGAGTATCACATGAAGACGGTTAAATCCCAGGAACACCGGCAGCTTCTAAGAATGTCTGTGTAAAAAATAGGCTGCCGACAGTGTAGGTAGACAGATTATAGACCTATAGATAGAAGAGTAGCATGGGCCTGTGCTTCTGCTAAATATGGGTCAGCTATGTGACGCACAACTGAGATCTACTCTCTCTTTATCAATATCAAAACTCAACAGCCATGAATCAGGGGAAGTAGGGGGGCGTTTTTGTCAAGATTAGGCATTAAGCAAGCCAAATTATTTCCGGTGAGAACGTAGTTGGTGTCAAAACTGCAGGCATATCTGGCAGGGCATGACATGCGGTGTTTGCTTTTCAGCCACTCACTGTAGCTATTCAGCTTGGTCAATATTTGCAGGGGGCTATGGTAACAGAAAGCTCCCACACCCGCATAAACACACTGCCCTGTACACTTAACACTCAGCCTCACACATGCACAAAAAAACCAACACTCTGCCCAGAAAGTCCCACTCGCGCTCAAAGGAGGTCGGAGAGACAAAGGGCCATAGATCATCGGTGAGGACGGCGTGCGGCGAGCTCCTTGTGTCCAGGTTTTTCCGGCATTTTTCACTCGCTCTGAGAAAACATGGAGGGCCGGTCCCTATTGTTTACACAGCTGGCTCCATGGAAAGGATTGCTTAATATGAAATATGAAGAGAGCAGGGAGGTTGGAGGGAGAGAGAACTGGGAAGAAAAGAGGGAATGGAGCCAAGTGAGAGGGGTGGGAGGGGATAACAGGCCATCGCAGAGAGGGAGTTAAAGGCTAAATGTGCTCTGGACTTGGGAAGTGAGCGATACAGATATAGGGAGAGAAGGAGGCAAAAAAAACTCAGATAGAAAACAATACAGTGTGGAAGCAAAATGGCAAATCTGGGAGAAGAAGAGCACACGCAGAAGGTCCGGGGAGACGAAATGAGGAGCAAAGTGAGAGCAAACAGAACATGGAGCAGAAAGCCCTGAGGTTTCCTCGTGGTGAGGGAAGTCATGCCTCCTGCGGTCTGGGGTCTTTAGCGCATGTTATTCTTTCCCAACAGTTACACACTGCTTCCACTCGTTCAGCCGTGCCTCACCAACCCTCCGGTACTGTGCTGGCAGCCCGTTGCTTCCTCAGCTCCTTCACTTAGCTCCTTTTTATCTGACAAACCCTCAGGCTGTCCTCAAGTTTCTCTGAAAGGTTACTTGGATTTGTTTAAAAAAATGGTGCAATAGATGTCTGTGTTCTCTCAAAAGGGACAGAGAACACGAGGACGACAGTTACGAGAATGATGGACTTATGTGTGTTTTCTTTAACAGAAGGAGCAAATGTCTTTTTTATTTTGTAATTTTGTAATTCGCTTTGTAATGTCATTTTTAAAAAGGATGTAAGAGCAGTCCATTGGGGTGGCTCCTTCAGTCCACCTCAAACCCTGTTCCAGTTAGCGGGAGAGGCCCTGCATAAATGAAGTCCATATTTCTGAGCAGGACTCCAACAGACTCAACACACCCCGCCCGCTGACACACACAGACAGACACACACACACACACACACACACACACACACACACACACACAAACAGAATATCTACAGTCAAAACACTTAAACTGTCATATTCTATGTGCATAAACATAGGAGGGCGCATGCACCTTTACATCACTCACAATTCTCATAAGGGAACAAAACACAGCTGGCTCAAGACGATGCTTCATTTTTCCTCGAGCCAACACACATGAATCAACTGTGCGTGTGTGTGTGTGTGTGTGTGAAATCACTACTTCAGCATATGTCTTTGTGTCTGTGCTGCGTCACCTTCATGCACCTATCCAGGATATCAGGCTAACAATGTTATGCCAAACACTTCGGTACATTTCAACACAGAAGATCCAATGATAAGAGAGCGAGTGACGCACTAAAGCTCAGGGCCCCTTCCTGTTTATGCCGCCACTCGACCCGCTGAAGGATCAAACAAGATCTGCTCCTCTGAGCGGGTGTGCCCTCTTAAAAAAAGACACTCTGCGGTTCCTCCAGGCAACTCAATACGAGTATGATTTTTTTTTTTTAAGTGCAGAGGAAACTGCTTATAGTGATCACATCTGTCCGGTTCAAATTGATCACTATAAGTAGATGAATTTATAACCAATTTTTTTTTCTTAATTTCTCATGCAGATTACCATCTAATTGTCATTTGTATATTTGTAACGTGAAAAAGGATTGCAAGAGACAGCTTTGCTATTAACTAAATTTTATTGACTGTTTCAAAATAGAGTACAGCTGTTTCATTACGTGAGCACGCATTATTGATCAGGCTTCAAACAACAGTGCTTTCTCCATGCACATTTTCTTTTCTTTCTCCATCACTGCAATGTCAAAGAGCTAATATTGACGATAAAGACTGACTGTTGAGTCGCCTCATGTTGCCTGTGTCCCAGCCACTGCAAAGACTATGGCCACTTAGCGTGTATGTTCCTGGTCTGTCGTGACAGAAAATAACACTCCACACCAGCAGGCAGTGATAATCTGTGTTCATCATTTAAAAAGGGAAACTACAAGACCGACGGATTCAATACGCTATTTAATCGCTTAGCATTTTAAAGAACAAATGATATTTACAATGCACTAGCAAACATTAACACAAGCAACTGTGAACCATGTCTGCTTAAGAGCTCAAAGGCAAAGGCTCAGGCCCTCTTGACTTGAGCTGTTTGTTTGTTTTCTTACTTCAGTTTTTCTTCTCATGCACTGAGCTAAACTGACCAGCTACTCTGTTTCTGATGCCGATTCAACATGTTGAATCGACCACAAAACAGGCAACGAGGGCCAACTAGTGACAACAGTGGGGGACACCCTGCAAAAACTAGGACAACTATTGCTTACCGACATTGGCCAAAGGCAGACCATCAGCTTGGTGTGTCAGGGCCCTTAAGTTTCAAGGAAACTACACTTTTTCTACGGAGAGAAACACAAGCCTCAGGCAGCTACCTGGAAGCAGACAGGTTACCACAGGGCAAGTACATGATACATGAAAAGACCCTAAATGAACACTTTAAACACACAATATGACAACTATACACTAATTGCTTAAACTGCATGTGCACAGGCCCGCGCTTTTTGAGTCCATTTAAGTGTTTGATCACTGTAACTCTGATCACTATATGTAGTTTACATCGTATATAATCAGATAGTACTGGTATAAAAACAAGGTAATTATAATTCAAAACCAATGTCAATTATTGCTTTATTTAGACGTAAGCATCTAGAGTGTGTTTATACATAAATCTGTGTGTTCTTGGTGTTAAGCATTGTGTGTGTGTCAAGCAAAAAGCTGGTTTGACTCACCAGCCTAAATGTCACTGTATTTCCAGAGGGCCTGTTAGCGTCTTGTTTACAGAAGGCTAAATTCAATTACCAGAATCATCTACCACAGTGTGTAACGGTGTGTACATCTGCATATTCACAGGGCTTCGTCTGCTTTCACACTGACAGTGACACAGTAAAGAAATGCTTGAGGGCATGAAGGCTGACCGGAGATAAGCCACCACAACACACACTCAAGGACAGATACCTATGTGGCTCATTTGTTTAAGCATGGCCTTCATGCTTAAACGTCTTTGTTATAGGCTTGCTGCTGTCGGTGAAATAACTAAAAAAACAAAGAAAAAACACTAGTCACGTTGCACTTACGGTTTACATCCATGTCTGAGAAAACATGGACGCTTCACAGACAGAAGATCTATACAATCAACACAGTCTAAAGGTTATTATTGAGTTATGGCCAAAAACAGGTTTTCTGAGGTCACCGTGACCTTGAGCTTTGAGCTTCGATCACCAGATTGTAATCAGTTCATTCTCAAGTCCAAATGGACGTTTATGCCAAATTTGAAACTCCCTCAAGGCTATCCTCAGATACTACGGTAGATAGTGCGGATATGATGGATGTGAGGTCACAGTGACCTTGACGTTTGAACTTGAAATTCTAATCAGTTTATTGTTGAGTCCAAGTAAATGTGTCAAATTTGAATAAATTCCCTCAAGGTGTTCTTGAGATGTTGCTTTCACACAAGGGAGACCAATGTAAAGTCACTATGACCTTGACCTCTGACCACCAACATCTAATAACTTTATCCTTGAGTCTACTCGAACATTTGTGCCAAATTTGAAGAAATTCCCTCAAGGTGTTCATTAGATATTGCGTTCACAAGGACGAGACAGACTAGGTTGCAGTGACCTTGACCTCTGACCTATGACCACCAAAATCTAACCAGTTCATCCTTGAGTCCAAGTGGACATTTGTGCTAATTTTGAAGAAATTCCCTCAAGGAACTCTTGAGTTGCATTCAAAAGAAAAGGCCAGATGAACAGACGGAGAAAACCAAAAACATAATGTTTCATAAAAAAACAATACTTGTGAACACATGCAGGTAAGTGTCACTAAGGTAACAATAAGAAAGTCCATTTTTAATGACTCTCCACACTATCAACAAAAACAATTGATCTGCTCCTTTCATACTGAAGGCCTGACTCTACTGTTGGTCACTTTCAATGAATGCTGCCTTATGAACCTTGGAGGCCAATCTTAAGTACCCAGAGACAACTGCTCTATGTTTTTTGAATGGAAGTGTGCCTGACAATGTGAGAAAATAGACCAGTATCGGTAGCGTGCAGCAGTCCAGCAGTCAGTAATGTTTCTCCCCACATATCAATACGAATTGAAATTTCAGTGTCAGCTGGGTGCTGCTGTGTGTGATCATCAGCTATTTATCAACGTGGACACATGTCGGACAACAGCATCCAACGCTGCAGCCTGTTGTTGTGGTACAGTCTGCAGTTTTGGCCCCTGAGCAAACTACCCTTCACACTGCATGTCATTCTTCCCCCTGGAGGGGAGAGGCATATTTCCATAGCTCGTGACCGGTGCCATCAGCAAGACGAGCAGGCCAACATGAGCAGTATGTGGGGCAAAGTGACATCACCTGCCGGCTGTGTGTGTGTATTCATGTGTGTTTGTGTTTACATGAAACAGTGGAGAGGCGACAGGGGTTTGTGGGTTAGGGCAGACGCATATGGATAGTACTGAGTGGTGGTCAACATGACCTCTCTGGAACACGCTCGCATGAGCTAAAATACATAGTGTGTTTATGCGTTTGAAACTGTATTGCCTGACGATGCCCAAAGGTCACTGTAGAAATACCAAAGCTGTGAGATTTAGAACATAAATGAAAACACACACACAATATATACACATTTTATATATCTATATATATATATATATATATATATATATATATATATATATATATATATATAATATATATATATATATATATATATATATATATATACATGGACAAATACTCTAGTATCTGGGAGCATGCAAAGCAATGTTCAGATGTAAAAAACACAACAGCTGGATTCAGCTTACAACCTGTTTAGTAAGAGATTTCACAACCAGAACGACCTTATAGTACAATTATTTGTACATATTCCTTTACATTAAAGGTATACTATGCAGGAATTTCCTAAAAAATTGATAGACCTTTAAATAAGTAATCCTTGTCAATCATCACTTATGACCTACTATAAGCGTGTGGTGGTGTATTTATCTGCAGAGACTGCCCTCTGCATGGATTTTCTTCTTCTTTTGCTTTGTTTATATAGAAAGGCAAAACACTAAGCAGACAAAGCTCATTCCAAAAGGAGACTGAATCCTGGCTTTCACTTTTGCTGGTGTTTTGTTTAACAGTAACAAACAATTTCTGCATCGTTAAATTAAGAAAGCAAGAGAAAGAGGGAATCTGAAAGAAATAAAGCGAAAGACTGTGGTTAAAAAAAGGACAGAAACAAGAAAACAACAGCCTCCCAAGAGAAAGAAAGAGAGAATGCAAACAAGAGCAAGATTGTGTCATCCTATCCACTGCTCTCTTTTTCTCATACAGACACTCTCTCAGGCACACACACACACATTCAAGGAACAAATATCAAGCATATTCCTGCCTCTCTTCCCTCGCCTGCTCTCCAGGAGTCATAAAACTCCCATTTAAAAATGCATGGGCTCCATAAGCTGCCAGACCTATCTATTAACTGTGTTATAGTGTAGCTGACTATAGCTGCTGACGGCAGCCAGGGAATGCTGCTTTCCATTAGGGGAGAGAGAGAGACACAGAGAGAGAGAGAGAGAGAGAGAGAGAGAGAGAGAGAGAGAGAGAGAGAGAGAGAGAGAGAGATGAGGGGATAAAGAGATGAGGAATGAGGGGAAGACAGAATTTACTCATTTTTCTTTTTCCCATGGCACTGCAATCTGATGCCTGCACGTTTGGGCATGTGGGAAAACGAGGAGGCAGTGACTTCAACATGTAAGCCTGCATAACAGTAAATATAAAACTGTATCAATGAGTGTGTTCAGTATGTATGTGTGTGTGGTTTTTTGCACCTGTGCATGAGTCTGTGGCCGAGGCAAAAAGTAATTGATTCAAGTGTTTCTGGGAGATTTTCCCCAGTGTCCTTAGGCGCTCACCAGATGACTATTGATTGGTTAATTGATTGATTGGCATCCGGCCGACAGTGAGTCAACAACATCATCACTCTTCATATAGACCCAGGCACACGCTCACACACACACACACACACACACACACACACGCATGCGCACGGACACGGACACACACACAGACACACACACACACACACACACACACACACTATCCACCCTCTGCCACTCTTGCTTACTATCATCTTTTACAACATTCAGATACTTGGTACTGCTAATTTGGGAATCGGCTGCATCTCTGAGACAAAACTTTGCACAGAATTTGTAAGCCTCAGTATCTTTAAATGATCAATGAGCTTAATGCACAAAGTGTCGATTACTGTTCAACTGTGAACGCAACTTGGCCGGCGCTCCATACACTGCTGCTATTGTAACAATGTTACATTTTTGTGTACCAATATGCTTCTTCTCCAGCAGAAAACAAGCCAACTACACGTCCCTCTTCATCAAGAGGTTTAGTGCTTGCCAGCGAAAATTAAAGCCAAACCCAGATTCGCTCTTGTTTTGGAAGAGTTTTGTCTGCTTCACATTTGGTCTCGCAATGTTTGCATTTTTTGGTGATGTGTCCGTGATTTTCACAGCTTCCTCTTGGATGTGTGCTGCTATTATCTGCACGCTGTTTTGGCTTGGGGGCTAAACACCCAGAACATCCTGCTACCTCAAGCCCCCATTCCTCGGACCACACCCATTTTGAACTTGACCTTCGTTGTGATCTGATCTAGCCACCTGTAATGTTTAGTGAATGCATATTGCACAGTTGTGACATTATTGCAATGACAATATCTGACAGACGGATAGACAGGCATACAAACAGCTTGCAAAATACTCAAAACCTCATCGTGGTTGCTACAGTTAGTGTCAACTGGACCACATTTCACCATGATGAAACACAAACAGATTCAGAAGGTGAAAACAATACTGGCAGTCCAGACGTTGTCATGGCTGGTAATAAGAAAATACAGGCTCTGAAGATAAAAATACCACCACAAACCTCTAGCGGGTCTTGTGTGTTTATTCAGAGGCATTACTTTTGTTTGAATTGATATAATTTGTTTTTTTAATCCTGCATAGTACACCTTTAAACAGTGCTTACACATTTAGAAATGGGAAATACTTTTTTGTTGGGTATTTCTTTTTAAATTCGCTCTCTGCTTCCGTTTTCCAACTGCAATGTAGTTTTTCTTACCCCCCAGCCTTTTCCAACAAAGCTGCCTGCCAATCTGTGCAAGCTTCCATGTTGGCCATTAGATATAATGCAATCACATGAAAAAAAAGGAAAAAAAGTGCTACGCTGGAGCTGTCATAGCAACTAAAAATAAAATGTGACTATTAGCCATGAAAAACAGAAAAATGGCTGTTTTCATTTAACTGAGCAACCCTCCTCACCTAAGCGTCCTTGAGCAAAACACTAAACACCAACCTGCACTTGATATGAGCATCTGCTTAATGTCTTTGAATTAAAATGTAAATGAGGTTTGGATGGTCTGGCTGATCTTCAGCATGCCACTGTGCATTTCTTCGTGATGGTGTTTTTTTTCACTCTCCTCAGCCCCACCTCTTTGTGCATGTGTAAGTCAAACATAGACTATGAAAATTAATGAGCTAGCACCTAAAGTAGTGGTGACACCTAATAACAAGGCTCCTGTCCCTTTAATGGACCATATAGACAATGTCTGTGGTATTTCAATTAACAGACAATGGGACGACATGAAATAATGACATATAGGAAGAGTTGACTGACACATGAGAATGAGACGGTAACAGCAGCACCTATCCCTTTAATGGACCATCGTGGTTAAGCGTAGACAATAGGAGATAATAGGAAACGTGAAATTATGATGTAGGCCCTGTCTAAAGGGGTGAGTGACACCTGGGAGTGAAGCTGTTACATCTTAATGCACTGCTGCCACCGGGATGAATCAGCTCCACATATGGGGGGTGGAGACCATCTGAAGGCCGCTAACAGCAGCCGCTGTCAGTCTCACATTAACCTTGAGAAACAGCCAGGGGACTGTGTTCGCCCTGCTGACCTCTCTTTTCTCACACACATACACAACTCCCGTTATGTCCACATATATGACTGAAGAGTGACTCTGTGTGTGTGTGTGCACACGCACCATGTCTATCCCTCTTCCTGTGTCTTATGAGCACCATCAGTAGGATTAAATCAGTCCATCACAGGCT
This sequence comes from Plectropomus leopardus, assembly GCF_008729295.1. Classification (NCBI taxonomy): domain Eukaryota; kingdom Metazoa; phylum Chordata; class Actinopteri; order Perciformes; family Serranidae; genus Plectropomus; species Plectropomus leopardus. Next base: position 17,993,427 of record NC_056481.1, on the reverse strand, counting down.
GCTGTAACACCATATAGGCTGTCTGTGCCAAAGTGAAATCACCTAAGCCTTTCCTGTTGCCCCCAGGGTTAGGGTCCATGTAGACCAATAATAGCATTCCCTAAGCTAATTTTGTGTACACAGATGTGCACGCGTGCGTACAAATGTCCTCATCAGCTCAGAATGGAAAACCAAGACACATTTGATGCAGCAAAATAAAAAAAAAACACAACTAAATTTCCTGAGGTTTTTTTTCCATCCAATCCAAAGCTAAACATCAATTACAGTGTCCACTGTGTCACATTCACATAGAAAAATACCACCAATTTCACTAATCTAATAAAATAAAGATAAAAGTCACAATAACTATGTTATCAACTTATAATGCAATGAATGGACAAGACGTTAAACCATTTTTGCAGACCCCAATATTGCCTGTTGTGTTCACGCATGTTTGTTTACATAAAAACCTCACATAAATTTTAGCCACACTTTGCCAGAATTCACAGCAGGGTTTCCCTAACCACTAAAAGGCTTGGGCCCAACGATTCTCTCCCGTTTTTTTTCTCCAACCTCCCCTTCTCGCGCAAGTCCAAAGAAAATGAAACAGCGTAGTTTCCAAGTAGCCAGCAGCTGCACTTTTAGAGTAGAAGAGGAACAGTCCTGATAGTCGTGAGCTTGCCAACCCCTGGCGATGAGCCAAAAAGTATTTCGTTTGTAGTTTCACCCTCCAACAACTTCATCCTCCACTCAGTAAATCCACCAGCAAATTGCTCGGCTTCCAGGCCATCAATCCCCAGGAGCCAACTGAGGAACATCGTCCACCTTATGGAGGTAACTGCGGTGTTTATACTCGTCTATTAGTTGCAAAAGGCATCACTTCATTTTGTTTTTGTTGGCAAAATTTTAAGTCTCAAAATGAGTAATTTTGTGTTACTCCTTTAAAAGTACAATCAATTTATTTTTCTTGTATATTAAATTAACAGGTGTTAATTACTTTTTAAATGTTTTTCCTATCCCAGTTCTAATGTCTGAGTGCTTGTATTTGCATTATTATGCAGTTATATTATCATTATATCAGTGGCTTTTAATTGTCTCAAAATGACGATAATATTATTTAGCATAACTATTAGGACTGTGTGATTAATCAAATTTTCATTTCAATTTCAGCTTCCAACAATGACAAAAAAATGTAATTGGGCAAAAACAATTATTTTTCCACATTCCCTTTTGCAAGCGTACCCTTATTTGGTCTTGTGCCCTGAATGCAATGCACATGCGCACTTTCACCCCTCCTTCCTTTACCCTAAGCTCAACACCAACAGGCAAGTTGTATCAGCGTGAGGAAAGATGACGGAAGAAGAGCAACAGTGTTTGGTGAGCAAATTAGGCAGAACAAATTCTGTTGTGTGGGAACATTTTGGATATGAGGCATCCGATGTGGAGCAAAAGAGCATAAAATGCTAGATTTGCTACATGGTGGTGCACCACATGGAAACACACCAAATCTTTTTAATCATCTTAAGTTTAAACACAAAGTGGCCTATGACCAAATAATAAAAAAACAGAAGGAGAAAAGGACAACCCCGTTGACATCCACCGCAACAGAGTCATCAGTTAAGGACACATTATACAAAGCAGCTCAATAGCACTTAAATTAAGGAATTAAAAGACGCTTGATGGGAAAAGTATTAAGGGAAATTAAAATTCAATTGTTTATAGAAGTTTTTTATGATCAATAAATGCAGCATGTTTACAAAGTCGATGAGTAATCATGGTAAATAATCATGATTTCAATAATGACTAAAATAATTGTGATTGTGATTTTTGCCATAATCGAGCAGCATAACTGTTTGGAACAATGTATCATCCAACAAAAGTCATGTGTATCATCATGTATCAAGCAATCTAAAACAACATCCTGTCACTCATATCTCTGAGAAATACATACAACAAATTCATTCCCTGTAGTACAAACCGCTAAAATGCCAAACAAATGTCGCCCTTGGCATTTTGGAAACACAGAGCAAGACGCACAGCTCTACTGAAAGCTGGCTGTGTTTTGCTGTTTGGCCTGAGTGACAACAAGGATCATGTACTGAGGCATGACTGGGAAGGCCGATGCCCATGTGTTTTCAGTCAACTTTCACTGGCGGGGGAAAGACAGAACGTGGAAGATAAAGGGAGAGGGGCTTACAGGAAGAGACAGGAAAACAAAGAAGCATTTTTAGAAATAAAATGGTTGGAATGGCACCCTGGGAGAACGAGTTAAAGCATGATCAAACGCAGCAATGACCTCATTTTCTGCCACCCATCGAAGAGATGCGGAAAAGAGAAGAATAAAAGAAGATCAACGCTGGAGAGAATGCGCTGAAATCGAGGAGGACGACATTTTCTGTCTCTGTGATGGGGGATGGACATCAGCGGAGATGCCCAACGGAGGTGGTGAAGGGTTACTGCTGGAAGCAAACCCAACAGCACATGCTTTGAATTTAATGTTCTTGATAACAAATGCGTGTTGTTTGTGTGCCTTGAACACTATGAGCTCACAAGGGGTAACTGCGTTATAATGCACTAGCAGTTGGCAAACAGCTGTCCATGGGCAGAATCTGGCCCGAAATCAAAATCTCAAATTTCCTTATTTCAGAATTCCTCTGTAGGTTAAAATTGTTAATATAAAGCCTTCAAAGCATGACTAAAATGACATAAAATAACTATCTCATAATCAATACCTCCATATAAAGAGAAAACTGACATTATAAGTGGTTCTGCACCATGTGACAGGCAGTTTATGCTTTCGGTGCTGAGATAAGGTCCAGTAAACAAAGCAAATGTTAACTTTATTTAAATTAAATACGAGTGTATTTCTGTAAGATTCTACCCAAAAGGGATTTTCAACACTTTTAATGCAAAGAAGACAGGAAGCGACTATCACTGCCAAAAAAAGGTAGGATTGACACTATTTTGTGTCTACAGTTTTTCAAAGTCCTGATTTCAGGCCTCGACAATCTTTTGCATCAAAAAGGGAGTTAAGAGGTATCTATTATCTATTTTAAAAAAAGGAAAACACAAGAATTCCAAACCAACAACTCCTCCAAATTCAATGACGTTTGTAACCACCGTCCAAAACCAAACATGTAAACATTTTCAAATCTGAATTAGTGCCTTCCAAAAATCACTGAGAAATAAAAATGCTTCATGATCTGACAATGCTATGGTTAAGTTTTGGTTAGACTAAGACACAAACTTGACTTGACAAGGGTTAGAAAAGATTGTTTTTGCTTAAAATACCCAGTTTAGATGCCAGGAATTGATGGAAATACTCAGTGTGCTGCTAAAAAACAATATTTTTTGTTGTTTGTTGGTCTTGCGCTGTGCTCTGCAGCTTGGCAGTTGTTTTTCCTTAGTCTCATACCATCCACCGTCCCCTCAAACTCCTGATGAGTAAGTCAGCTTATGCACTGTGCATGTAACCAAAGCTTCAACACTTTAGAAATGTTGATTTGATACATATGAAACATAAATGTACTATATTTGTGATTTTCTAATGGTCATGATAACCAAGATCTCCTAACCCTTACCAAGAGATTTTTGTGCTAACCATATCCACACATTCACCACAGCATTGCTGAAATGCACAGAAAAGTGTCAACATACCTGCTATATAATAACCAAATGTGACATATCCATGGTTTGCAAAAGCGTACAATGACAACATTTATTTTTGCGATTGCTTTGGTATGAAACGAGAAAGAAGTCCTACGGTTTGTTGTCCTAACCATTTACCTTGAATTCCTAACTGACTGGCTTTTTAGCTCTATAATTGCATCAACTGATTTCCTCCTTTTTCTCCTGATGGTAAACATTTGGCTGCTAGCTAGCTTTATCACTTAAATATGTCCTTTTGTGCATTTGCTAAAACAGCGCATGTTGTTGTTTTTCTTCTGCCAAGCCTGCGTCTCCACTACACCTGTATGCCTTCACATAACCCCACGGTCCACGACTGGACCTAATTGCCGACTCCTGTCTTTTACTTCCCCATTCGGTTGTCCTCACAAACACTGGGACTGTGACGGTGCAAAAAGCTTTTAAAGGCCTAACATTTGTGCTTGAGTGGCCAGAACATTGTGTGCAGCACTGCCTCTGTCAGTCCCTGCATACAGTCCACTTGCAGCGCTACTGTGCTGCTGCGACTGGACTGGAGAGGTATTTTTAGAAAGCCGTTGACAATATCACGTCCCCAAACGGGTGTAATCGTATTATACTGGAGGTGCTAAAAGCCTTGAGTTGGGAAAGCACATCACTGGAGGAAACAGGCTAAGACGCACAAGCACCATTCCCAGGGAGGCTTGAGAGCAAAAGGCTTAGAAGCAGAATGGGAGGAGTAGATAAAGAGAGACATCCAGACAAACTCAGCATGTGAGATAAAAAGTGTCAGAGACAGAAGAGAGAATCATATGCAGGTGGGTTCCTGGCAAGTCAAGAGCTGACAAGGAAGGATGAGATGCAAATGGTCAAGAGCATTAGCTTTGCTGGTGGAGGATGTGGTGGCGGCTCAGGCTGGAGGCTCGATCCTTTTGACAGTGTTTGGTATCGGCAGCTCTGAAGGTTCAGGCCAGCCATGGCGATGATAGATGAAAGACTGAACTTTAATCAGAATGGCGCCTGGAGCATTTTCAGGGAGGTAAACAGGTTAATCAGTCAAGCCCTCCTTCCATCCTCCCTCTCATTCCCCCCTACTCTTTCCTCAGCACATGACCACTTCTGACACTGGCGCACCATTCGTCTCTTTCCCATCAGCACCTCGCCATGTTCCTTCCCTCCACCACCCCTCATTTTTCCCCCCACCCTGCTGCACATCAACCAGCCACAGGAACAGAAAAAACCCTCCCTTGCTGCCCATACTATCAGGCATATCCCACTATCATATGAAGGGGAATTTCAACATCAAAGCGCTCCGTCAGCCCATTTAATACCTCACAGCATCATCCACCATAAAACTATGAGGTGGGAGGAGAGCATTCAGCAAACAGAGGCTATTCATAAGCTCTTGGTTTCCTGCATTATTGCCCCTCCACTGGCCTGTATCGTGGAAAGATAATCACTAGACCGGGGATACTCCACTTGCTTTCCTTGGGGGCCACTTTTGCAAAATGACAGGAGGCCAGGGGCCAGTCGCAGCAGCTCCATACATGTTTATAGGATTTCAGTACATGTCTAGGATTTTAGGGTGTTTGCAGAATTTTAGGACATTTCTAGAATATTAGGACATTTCTAGAATTTTAGGACATTTCCAGGATTTTAGGAAGTTTCTAGGACTTCAGGACATTTCTAGGATTTTAGGACATTTCGAGGATTTTAGGACATCTTGAGGATTTTAGGACATTTCTAAGATTTTAGAATGTTTCAAGGATTTTAGGGTGTTTCAAGAATTTTAGGACATTTCTAGGATTTAGGGACATTTCAAGGACTTTAGGACATTTTAAGGATTTTAGGCATTTCTATGGACTTCACTGGGACCTCTGTCAGGGGGTGCAGGAGATCCTTCACATCTTTACACTTTATGTATACTAAAAGTAAAAAACCAAATCCCAGTGTGAATTACTTTATCTTTTTATTGTGAATTAGAAAATGGTTGGGGGGCAACCCAGTACCCTGTCAGGGACCAAATTTGGCCAGAAGATGAGTATTACTGCACTAAGTGGTAGACATTCAAAGTGATCACTCCGTATCATTAGAAAACCTTTCAACAAATCGAGCTGAAATCAAATCCAGCGAGGCAAATGCAGAGAAAATAGTAAAGGGAGCAGCCAAGCATTATCCATTGTTCTTTTGTCCCAAGGGTTTATTTATTAAAATGGCCCTGTCTTACTGCTTCTCCAAGAAACAGCAAAGTGTGCTGGCCTGCATAAAAACTTGTGCAATGTGCTGAACAGTGCCAAATTACTGCATGCCTGACCACCGGACATTTTAAATGAGCTACAACTGTAAAAAGGAAACCAGGAACTAAGAATTCCCACGAGTTTACGGCCCAAGCCGCATTCCGTGTTTCCGTCATCGGTCTCTAAAATACAAACCTCCCTCTCTCTCTCTCTCTCCCCAAGAAAAATAAACAATCATTTTTGACAAACCACTTTGGCCAGCCGAGTGTGAACCTTACAAAGCCTTAACAGCTCCTGTGGAAAGAGGCCACATCCAATCTGAAATTACCCACACCAGCTCCTAAACCACACTGCATTTAGGCAGTTGTCGGGGCTCGGGAAGCACGATTATGTTGTGTTGTCTGGGATCCCAACCACAGACTTTGGTGAGCAATCAACAAGGGCTGCCTCTCGCCAAGATAAACTTCACAGGCGGTTGCCACTCATTTACGGGCTAAGCTACCCAACTGTGCTGCATCTCTGCTGTTGAGCATCAAAGTTGTCGCCTTGCTCGTTTTCTGTCTTGGTTGGAGTGCAAATCAGGTTTGGAATAAATGCTCGTCTTGTTCACATTCGTCCAGGATATTGCAAAAGGACACTGGTTGTGCAATATTAGGAAGAGTTAGGAAACACACTTTACTGGAGGCCTTGAGGGGGAACAAAAGAGGCGATGCTTATTTGGGGACCGTGTTCATGCTTTATGTTGGGAACTCTCCAAATGTATTGGTGGTATTACCTCCTCATACCCTCCTCCGCTTTTGTCATAGAGAGAATTCAGGATGTTCGCTTGTTTAATGATGTGAGCATCCGTGCTGTAGTTTTAACTATATACACAAGCACCTCAGAGGGAGAAAAATGCTAATGAAGCTATTAATGATAGATCAGTGCATAACTCAAGATGGCAGCCAGAGAGGAGGAGGACAAGTGCAGCAGCATCGTCTTTTTAAAAAAATAACACGAGTAGAGAGCTGTGTGGGAGTTAAGAGAAAGGGGGACTGAAAAGTGCCGGAAGACAGTCGCTTTGTTGTTGGGAGCTGTATAGCTGGTTAACACACATACAGACCCACTCACATGTGGGAATTGTGAGACTCTATAGATGAAACAAAATGCACATGTTGATGTACACATATCAGAAGGCTAGAAATCCCATATGAGTTTACATTATATCCATTCTCTGGGGATCTTATGACAGTCAGAATATCAAGTCTTCTATTATCACTGGATTAGCGCTGCCCCCATAGCCAAGTATCTTGTGATATAATTGGCCTCATACAACAACACTCTCTTAAATTTCTCTTATATATTCTTAATATTCTATATTCTCAGAGAAAAAAAATAAGAAAAGTCAACTCCAGATGCACGAAATGTAATACAAAAAACTCAAATTCAAACCTCAGCTGGGATTTGCTTGGTATAGCTAACTGAAATTCGTAATATTGCAAAAACATTCTGACAAATATATGGAACAATCTAGAGTTTGCCAGTGGGACAAGGCGCTGGACACTGACACGCATTCGCTATATCCTGAATAGTGGCCTGGAAATCTCCACGGCCTAATAACGCATGGCAGACGGAGCCTGTCAAAGTGGCAGGCCAGCTGAAAGTGATTTGGTGGGATGAAGAGAAAACGCAGGGGAGAGAAAGAGAAACAGAGAGAAGTAAAAGAGGAAAACAAGCAAAGAGAGGTGGAGGTAGAGAAAGACAGCCATCAGTGTCGTCGTCCCATCTCTCTGTAGATCTCAATGAATTTATCCTGACAACACAAGAGCGACTCAGACAACACCTCCAGACCCATCTGCACACAAACACACACACATAAATCTCCTACGGGCTTGGCCAAGGAAGAGGAGGGAGGGAGTAAAAGTAAATAACCTACCCGGTGGAGTTAAGTAGGGACAGAAACTGACTCAGGAGTGCAAAAGAAAAACTATAAAACAGCGAAAGAGAGGGGGAAAAAAGGAAGAGAAAACAGATGAGGGACAAATCGATTCTGGTAACGAGGCAGAGCGAGCGGTGGGCATGACAAAGGAAGACAGAGATGAAGAAAGAGCCTGAAAGAGAGAAAGTGAAATGGATAAAGAAAAGAAAGAGGGGGTGAAAGAATGAGGATGTTACTTACGGAGAAGGAGAGAAAGACACACCTTGTCAAAAAGATTGAGAGCAGAGGAGAAAATGAACAGGGAGACAGAAACAGAGAGATGAATGCAGAGATTGAATGAAGATAGAGAGAGTGTGGATGCCTTATTTTCCTCCATCTCAATTTGCACAAAACTTTCATTACCACCAATTTGGGCTGGGAGCCGTAGGCTGGACCATTAGACGAGCCCAGCATCAATCAGCCTAATCTCCCTCCCAGGCCGCTAAATTACAGCGCCCAGTTGCTTATTAAAATTTGTCGCCCGTCTCCCAACACCCGGCACTGCTGGAGATTAGACAGGGGCCCCCAGACAAATCTGTTCCAGAGAAGAGGAAGACGAGGAGGAGGGGGAAGGAGGTAAGGAAGGAAGTACAGGGACAGTAGGAGGGGAAAAAAAAGAGAAATGTGCTTGCTGAGACGGAGCGGATCAGAGCGGGGGACGATCATCTGGTTTGATTTATACACTCCTGTAGATTTGCCATGCGCTCACACTCACACTCACACTCACACACACACACACACACACACACACACACACACACACACACACACACACACTCTCTCCCTCCCTCACTGCACTTCAGCCTCTCTTCACACAGTCATACATCCCAATACATCCCATATTCACCCGCCGCCACATGCCCACATCCCCCCAAATGCAGTTTTCCATTCCTGTCAACACCCCCAACACACACACACGCATGCGCACGCACACACACACACCCCACACACACTGTGGAGAATGCAGGGTTTGCGACGCCTCCCATTGCACACTCAATCAAACCGGGGGCCAGATAAGACGCATGATGAATGGCGTAATTGAAGGCGGCAGCAGGGTAATGCTGCATCGCTCTGGGTTTGGTTGGGAGAGAAGAAGAGTGGCGAGTGGGTGATCAGCCTATGGGATTTATTGTTATTGCCCATCTTATTAAAAAATACTAAGACTGTCTGCTTCGCCTACTGCAGCGCGCATCCAGCGCAGAGCATACAGGGCCCTGCACCTTTGTGAGGATGAGCACACAGCACGGGTGCACATCACTCAGTTCAAAGTCTGCTCACGTCACAGAAATCCGGCTCAGGTAAGCATGTAGGTTGCAGAAATCTGAATGCAGGAATACTGTACATGAAGAAACTTCATGAATTCACACCCAGGAGATTTCTCTCCCCCTCTTCTGGGTGTAACTTTGCTCACTTTAAGCATCAAAGGCAATTTAGAGACACAGGGAGAAAAAGAGTACTAAGGAGTGACGGAGACGTGTGTTTACCTGTAGGTCAGTGGATAAAGAAGGGAAAAGAAGCGATTCTACTTCAGATTTTTGCGCACTCAACAAATCAAGCTCTTCTTTGATATATCAAAAGCTGCCAAAGGTCCTTGACATGAGCGAGCCCGATAGTGTACTTAATGGCCACACAGTGGCCGCTCGCTCCCTGACAGCACGCCTCCGCTGTCCTTCTGCTGAGAGAGCATGTGCAGAGGGATTTCTCCTCTGACTGTCCACGCCATCTGATGACCCTGATTTACCACGGTTTACTGTTTGTTGGGGCCTAATCTGCCTTAATGGATCCTGACTTGTGGCACATGAAGAGATGATTTCAATTAGCAGGGCTCAGGATGTTGTTGTTGTAGACACTCTCGCACACTTTAAACACGCAGGTCTCGGGGAACCAATTATTATCAGATTAAGGTGGGAAATCAATGTTGATTGTGTTTAAGCTCCACTTTTGACAAAAATGTTGAACTTTAAAATGGCAAAGATTAGCCTTTAAGGTGTTACAGTGGATAAAACTAACCAACAAACAGTGTCTACACATGTAGTACGATACTGAGGGAACATTAGTGTAATTGGGCACAGTGAGTAGCCAGCTGATGTTTTCATTTTATATTTTGTGTCCTGCATGTACCATGCTGCAAAACAGAAACATGACAGAGATTGATTTTGTCCATTATATATTATTACAAACTGAGTGAACAAAACAACGTCTGTAGACATTATGCTGAGTTTCTGTGAAATTATGATGGGCATGATTTTTACTATTTTTTGACATGGACGATAAAACTGTTAATCACAGCTACAGGTGTACCATATGGACAACATCTTCCATCACTGTATATATATCACATGAGAGTCCAACATTGATTTGCTATATAACCTGCCCCCGGTAGAAACCTAATTGCTAAATCTCTACCTCAAGATACATCTCTAATGTCACACAGTATTTACGATCTAAAAGATCCAGTGTGTAGGATGTAGTGTCAACTACTGAAGAGGTTGCAGAACTTAAACTTCTCTCGTGTCCCAAGCATGTAGGAGAACTACGGTGGCCAATGCAAAAATGCAAAAAACACAAATATACGAATCACAAATGGTCCTATCTAGAGTTAGTGTTTGATTTGTTAGTTCTGGGCTGTTGTAGAACAATATGATGGACTGAATATGATGGGGACCCAAATGTTAAAGAGTCATTCTATAGTAATGAAGACATAATGATTCCTGTTTTCAGGTGATAATAAACTTAGGAAAACATAGTTTTGAGTATTTTGTACCATGCCAATAGATGCCCCTAAATCCTATAAACCAGACCTTTAACACCTAAACCTCCCTGCCACCCTACTACTACTACTGTTGGCTTTTGAGACAAATAAGATAAAGCCTTGACAAAATAGGTCATAGTTTTTATAATACCATATTAAAATATTGTTTTGGCTAACTTGTACTGCAACTAATTAATAGGAGGGAAAACCAAGGTACTAGTCTTTTCAAATTGAAAGCCTTTCCCTGCTCAGCTGACAAAGAGCAGAAACCCTTTTCTACCACACACTTACAAACAGATCAACTGAGAACAAATACAGCTCATGTGAGCATGCACACACGTCACATACTGTACATTATGACTGCAAGATGCAATGAAACACCACACAAATCCTAGAATTAAGTCACTGCACAGACATATAGCAGCTGCTGCAGAAAAGCAAAAAACGGGAAAAGTGCAGCAACTGCGAGCCCTGTGGTTGTACAAAGCGTGTCCACTGTCAACACATACTGACACAGTAACGAGCACAGGGAAAACCACACATGTGCACATGGAGCCAAATGTGGTCTCAGACAAAGCCCATTGAGCTGCTATAAATATAAGAGAAACATGCTTTGTTTGAAAGTTTAATTAGCACAGCACCTAGAGTATTCAAAGATAGAAGGGCTGGCAGTTGCGAGGAGACGTGAGCCAAAGCGCTCCGGACCGTCTGTGCTATTTTAAAGAGGACTTTGATGTGTTGTTGTTGATTCAGTTGGCTTTGTTTTGATGTATAAAACTGAATTACGTTTACTGCTGTTGTGCAGTGTGTGTATATGATTTATGAAATGAGCTCAGTCCAGGATCTACTGCTGTATATAGAGAGTGTGTCTACCTCTGTTGGTCGCCAGCAGCCGCTTTGTGTTGCTGTTCAGGCTGATTGAGTGGTGTGCTGTTCGGCCAACTGGGCTTCCGGCTGGTGGGCTGCCTGCATCGATTGCTCGGACAAGCCCCTCTTCTGGAACACAGAAGAGATGAAGAGAGGGAAATAGAGAGGAAAGAGAGAAAGGTAAGAGATGAGAGGGAGGAACAGAGGGGAGAGAAAGCAGAAAAAGAGGAACATTAGCTTAAATGAAAGTTTATTAGCTGTATCAGTCAGTGGGGTGGGGGATTTGCCCCAGGCCCTCCATCCTTCCTCTCTATCTATTCCCCCACCCCTTCTTTCTGCTTGTGTGTGTGTGTTTGTAAGGGGAGGGGTTTGAGGGGGGGCAGGCATGACGGGAAAACATTAGGTTGTTGGCGAGTCGCCTGTACACCAGCCAGTAATTGGCTTGGGTAATGGTCATGTCCAGACAAATGGTGTAGGCCCTAACCGTGTTACGAGCAACCAACTGCTCCGCCTGTATTCACAGCATAAAAGCCAGCACTGCTCGGATACCGAATGGCTGCAGCACGTGTGTGTGTGTGTGCTTGTGTACAAGACTCACAGAACAAGTGATTTACTGAGACACAACATTTTTTTTTTCCACCTCACAACCGATGTCTTCTGCATGGCCTGTACGCGTGATTCATGATTTGCTTGCGTCCTATGTGGGAGACTGCACTGTGATAAGGAGGAAAAAGATGGCAGCACAAGCCCCGCTCACCTCGAGGGACAAACCGACATCTGCCGGTGTCCTCCAAACAAGTGACAGATAGGAGATGGGGAGGGAGGGAGAAAGAAAGAAAGAATGGAAGGGGGAGAAGGGGGCGATGACAAGAGAGAGGGAGTAAGAGGATAAGTTCCATTTTTCATCCGTCCCTCCCTCTGCTCTGCATCGCTTCCCCTTCTGTCTGACGGCAAGCTGAGCCACTAATGTCCATTGTGTCTGGATGGGCTGCAAGTTGTGTGTGTGTGTGTGTGTGTGTGTGTGTGTGTGTGTGTGTGCGTGCGTGCATGTGTGCATGTGTGTAGTTGTCTGTCCTTCTGTTTATGATAAGAGTGGGAATGAACCGTATATGCTCCTACAGTAGCTATGCAAGCTAAATAACATGCATACATGGATAAAGCTGAGTGTGCATATGTGTGTGTATGTCTGTGTATTCGTGTGTGTGTGTGGTGGCAGCCCCTCAGCCATCCAGCTATCATCTCCCGCCAGACAGGCCCCACCAAGCCATCCCAGCTGGATAATGAGATCCATTATGATTTACGTGCCAAGAGGACAGCCAGACAGAACAAAGACATGTACACTCACACACACAGACACACACACACAGATCGGTGTACATGTCAGTGTGTCTAAGTGTGAGTCTCTTACTGTATGTGTTGATGTGTGCTGCCACTGCTTCACATTTCACTTTTTTCTATCAGTTTTTTTTTTCTATGCGTGTGTGTGAGTGTGTATATGTGTGTGGGTGTGTGAGCTACGTTAGTTGCCTGTAGGGCATCCTGCAGTGGGTCTCTTTCTGTTTGCAACTCTAGAACTCAGACCATTTCTCCCTCGCTCACTCACACACTCTTTCTATCCACCTCTGCTTCTCACCTGAAAAGAAGCAAGAAAAGTCCCATGTGCAACTAGCGCTCTCTCTCTCTCACCCCCCCCCCCCCCCCCACACACACACACACACACACACACACAGACACACACACACACACACACACACAGCCCCAGGGCCTTGAGGGCAGAAAGTGAAAGGTGAAGATTACAACTATGTGCTGTATCAAGAAATGGAGACCACACAACCTCACCCGGATTGATCAGTACCTCTGCAGCACACTGGAGCTAGCCAGGGATTTGTTCCAAGGTATTTTTGTGCATGTGTGTGTCTTTGTGTATGCGTGCGTGCATGCAAGTGCTGGGATTTGTTAGTGGAGAGCTGAAGTAGCTGTCAAACACATTTTGGAAGAGGAGCAGGGTATTGCTTAATTTCACTTTTTGGGAATGGGGGTGGGGACGGAGTGTCAGCTGAGAAAAAGAAAAATCATATCTGCTTCTGCAGATTTGAAGCACATCATTTGAATTATTCCAAGGAAAGAAACAGAAGAATCACAACTGTTTCATATCAAACACACTCAGAGAAAAGTAAATTGGACATGTAGGGATGCAACTAACAATTAGTTCTCTAAGAATCGATTATAGGTCACAAAACTTCTTACAAAATTGCATGGCACAATTTCCAGTTTAAGGTGAGGTCTGCAAAAGTTTGGTTTTGTCTAACTAACAGTCCAAAGATTAAAGAGCCAGTTCATTATTATATAAAACAGAGAAAACCATAAAATCCTCTCACAGATGAGGCTGGAACCAAAGAATAGTGGTTTATAACGGATTATTATGGGTGTCTTTTTCTCTGCAACAATGCTTTCAGCACACAAACCGACGGTTAAGAAAGCCAAGGAACATTGTGAAATGGACACACGCACAAGCAAAATACAAATAAACATACAGTGTGCATTCATAAAATTGCAAAATCTCTCATAGTTTCTATTTCCTTCTCTCTATAAAACTCTCTATCTCACACAAACACACACACACACACACACAGAGTAGAGCAGCCCTGCCCACTCTCTCTGAGTCCAGGGCACAGAAAACAATGACGGGATTCTCTGCTGTTCCTGCTTTATGAGGTATTCAAGTGACGCCAGCTCAATTAGAGGCCTAAATGCCAAGATCCAGACTGGGGAGAGATGGAGAGATGAACAGAGATGAAGAGAGATTGAAAGAGAAACAGAGAGCGAGAGGGACAATGAGGACACTGGGCAGAGGCAGGGAGGAGGAGAGAGGAGAGCAGAAGACAAGTGGGCCATAGTAAAGAGATGGGGATGCTGGACTTTACAAAAATCCTCTAAGGGGAACTAGGTAACGATAAAAAGAACAGGTGAAGATAAAGATAATGATACAAGAACAGTAGATTCAGGAGAAAATAGCGACAAACAAGCAGAGACATAGAGACTGATGCCAGCCAGAGACACAACCAGGACTCTCATGACCTCCTTGATCTCCCTGCTATCACTCTGCCTTTGTATACACACATATACACACGTACACAAAACACATAAACACACACACAATCCTCTGTGGTATGTATTTCCATCATCAAATGTGATCAGCCCTACTGTCCACCAGCCAAAATTCACTCAACCGTGATAACCCCGGTGGTAAGGCACACACACGCACAAGCACACACACACACACAAGGTGAGCACACTGTCATCAGCCTAGGTAGCAGAGAAGGATCTGACATGCCCAGTTAAATTAAAAGGTCAAATAAATTAAATAAACATCAAAGTGAATGAGCCCTCCGATGAATGGAGCACTGGCTCAGAAGTTGAGCTCTGGGGGCTTATCTCGAAGAAAATGAGCAGCGCAATAAGCATGTATTATTTAATTTAAAGGATAATTCTGGTTTATTACAACTTGGGTTTCATAGTTTTGGCTGCTATTTCTAAGGGTAATAATAACGTTGTATTCACCAAGTTAATTGCCGCAATCTGGGAACGCTGCCACATTACTACAATAAAGAAGTCAGACGAGGCAAAAACATGAGCAGTCAGATGATAATAAAGCTTTAGAACAAACCGCAAGGTTAGCCAAAAGCATTCAGACAAAAACAAAACAAAAGGCAAATGGCGAAATTGCATCCAAACTGCTCCTCATAGACACCCTTGGCAATTTGGCTTCTTTACAAAAATCATGTGAATGCTTGATTCTAGCTCAGTCTGACTTTGTTGTAATAATGTTGGCATGTTCCTCCATCTTTGCTGCTAATTTGGTGAGTACTGTGTTATCATAACTGACAGTTTATCCTTTAATCTACCTGTACAGCAACAGCCAAAATACATGGGGCGTGGACATGATGAGTTGCATAGGCAGGGTAAAAAGGAGCTTTTTTAACTGCTACACAGACTCCGTTTTGTAGCTAGTGGTTTCGTGCTAGCTTACTGAGTGCCAGAGTTTGTATGCATCGGCTGTAGGGCTGGGTGATATGGCTTTAAAATGATATCACAATATTTCTAGGCTTTATCACGATACATGGTATATATTTCGATATTTTTAAATCTCCTCTAAACTACTGTAAATTACTAAAATACAAAAGTATCAAATTAACTACAGTTACAAATAAAGCAGCTACTGTCATAAAATAAAGGTACATAAACTACAGTTATAATAAAGTGTAATGTAAAACTAAAGTAGAAAGTTAAATAAAGTACTGTTATAGTGAAGTTAAAATAAGTTTTGTTATAATAAAAATAGATCAAAGCGGAGTGTAAAGGCCAGTGTCTTGTGCTGTATTCTAACGTTCAGTATTGCTTTCCAGTTTCTCTATGTTTTTTTGTTTCGGCGCCGTACATTGTGTCAACGCCCCCTTTTCCATGCAGACAGACGCAAGAATGATGTAAATGAAATAAATAAATAAATAAAATATTGCACAATATCAAATGATATTCTGGTACGATGATGTATTTATTTGAATCCTTTTTTAAGAGATTGTACTCATGTTTTATTCAGTTCTATGTAGTTTTTACCTGTTGGAGGGCTGTCTGGTGTGTGTAAAACAGTGCAGCCTTGTAAAAGATAAACAGTTCAATGCTGGTGCACATAGCTTCAGTGGTCGCAGTACGTGTCCACAGTACGTCAGAGGCCATGTAACTTCCCAACATTGGACGCTTGATGGGTGTGCCGCTATGCCCATGGGCTGTCTACTCCCAGATTTCAAATTGCACCAGCATGGCGCCTCGTTTGAAAACTTTCTCTTGTTACGAAAACAGTTCATCGACATGTTTTTCAACATTTTAAGCGAGAACGAAGTCATGAGGTTGCTGAATCTGTCATCATTTTAGATCAACATCAGTTAGTTTAAAAGTTTTTCTACTGCTTTGACAGTTTCCACCAAAGCATTTGCAGAGAAGTAGGCGGTGAATCAATTCAAATTTATGCAAGTAAAGAGCGGACCCCCCATCTCTTGAAATGCAATGCAGTGCCACCAAAATACATTTCATGGCTGCTTATATAGACAATAAATGGGAAGCATGGAAATGACGGTTCCTGTGGACAAGAACCATTAGTGTCACAGCTTCAGTTGAGGCAGATGTGTCGCTCTGCATCCGTACTGCGTGTATTTTGGCTGTTAGTCATCCCATTAAAAATAAACGTTTTTTTGATCAGAGCTTTTTTACCATAGACAGTTGGCACCAATAAGAGATTTCTTTATCAGATTGAGATTTTCTTTAAGTAAATATTCACAAATGTGGTTTTTGGCCAGTCCTTGCCATGGAAAAAATAAGTCCGATTTTTGTAATGCCTGTGTTGATTTAATGTCACAGTGATGTACTGAAACAAAGCACACTGAATGCCATTTGAAGGGGCTTTTATCAAAAGAGTCTGTTTGTAGTATGGGTGG
The DNA here is from genome assembly GCF_008729295.1 of Plectropomus leopardus. Lineage (NCBI taxonomy): Eukaryota > Metazoa > Chordata > Actinopteri > Perciformes > Serranidae > Plectropomus > Plectropomus leopardus. Next base: position 17,976,501 of record NC_056481.1, on the reverse strand, counting down.
GCCCCGCTGCAGCTGAGCCTCCTACCATGCAGATATCATCACCACTCTCTCTGCATTTACGGATAATTTTTTTTTGCGGTTGCAATAAAATTCCCATCAGTGCAGACAAAGTGTTCATCCTCTCCGTGGTTAGCCACTCTCTGAACTATTTCGACTTCTAAGTTGGTATGTGTGTAGTCTGTGTGGGAGCTGAACCCACAACCCCACTGTTGTGGCACATCCCACGCTCCAGCCCACTCTGCAATCAGCACCAGCGTCAAAACCCAAAAACACATGCCGTAACCAAAATAATTCCTTCTAATTGAGCACCAACAAAACAACATTGTGCCTCTGATCTCACTCTGACAAAAACCTTACGTCAATATTTCTCCAACAAACCAAACTGGGGTGAGCCAACCCCCCCAATTCTCTCTGCATCTCAATCCTCCTTAACAAAACAGCTCTTCACTCGCTGTGGTGCCAACCCTAATCACTTCCCTCAGCACCAGGTGGTTCTCATTGACTGGGGCCCAGCTCCTCCACTCGGCAAGACGCTTCGCCAGAGGAAATTGGCTCGTCTACACACATTTATTGCTCGTGAGCTCTATCGAACGGAGTCGTGCGGACCCTCCAACACCGGCTCTGGCCTTTGTTCAGGCGGGCCTGCTTTGCTGTAGAGAAACAGCTGCTGCAGCGTGCACTGCACCGTCCAAAGAAACAATTAGAACCACCCTTTTTCTATTACTCCCCACCATTAACCGCCATTGTGCGGAATTAGTGGCAGTCTATGGAATAAGTGGATTCTAATTCATGCCCTCTTTTCATGGGCCACGGCTGCTGCTGCTGCAGTGGCGTTCCTGCTAATGAAGAGGATGAAAGAGAAGTGTTAATCAAACTGAGCATCTCATCGGTGGTAATAAGGAGCAAGGAAGAGGCCTTGGAGTGACTCCCTTGTGCGTTCGTGCGTGTGTGCGTGCGTGCATCCGTCCGTGCATGCGTCCGTGCATGAGTGCGTGCGTGCGTGTATGTGTGTGTGTGTGGATGGGCAAGCGAGTTTGAATGTATCTGTTCCTATGCTATTCTCTTACTGAATTAACGGCCCCGTAATCTGATCGCTGGTTAAACAAAAAATAAATAAAAAAAGCAATGCAGAAAATAATGTGTGTGCCCGGGCTTGTGTTCTAATTGCTTAGCCTCAGCCCATAGGGATGCACGCCCCACTAAGGGCCGATCCCTCTCCACTAGCAGTCTTTCATCCCTCCCAGGCTCCCTCGTCTTGGACCACAGTGCTAACCAGCAGGGTCTGATTAGATTTAAATGTCAAGAGAGATAGGACAATACAGTTATCTTCCAAATTATGGCCCATTAAAGGGCCTAAGCAGTGCGCCTCCCTCCTCAACTAACTAATCACCAACCAGATTCATCATCTCACAGACTGGGGCATAATTTGGGGGGCTGTGGTTTCCCTCGCTTCTCCCTTTCTGTGCGTGTGTGTGTGTGTGTGTGTGTGTGTCACACCATGTGCAAGGGCATCCAGGAGTGTCTGTAATGTATGATCAGTGTGTGTGCATGCTGTGTGTGTGTGTTGCTCCGGAGGGAGCTGGTTCAGCGCCCCAGGCCCGTGTCCCATTAAAGAGAAAGAGAAAGAGAGAGACAGTGTGTGAATGTGTGTGTGTGTGTGAGTGAGAGAGAGAGACAGAGAGAGGAGAGGGGGTCCTCATTTAGACAGCAGGAGTGGCAGGCTCTGTTCCACCTGCAGCCACCCAACAGACAGACAGACAGACAGACAGACAGACACAGACAGAGGGACAGGGACTTGGAGGCATCCCATCTGCCTCCTCCTAATTCACCTGCTGTCCTCAGGGTGTCATAGGGAGCCACACGCCAAAATAATGGTGTCTCCATCGTCTGGTGGTCTGTTATTGTATTTTTTTTCTCTTCTCTTGCTTCATATTTTATCTTTCATTCTTCCTTCCTACAGACACATGCTTTGCAGTCTTTGTTCTCTAACTCATTCTTCCTCACTTACCTCCCCTTGTTCCTATAAGGAACCCTATCATTGATCTAGCATGCATTACAGTTTTCATCCCATCATCATAGAGGAGGTGATAGTGGTAGTGGGGTATTGGAGGTCTTATGGAGGAACAAGGAAACTGGAAATATAGGACTCATATCTCAAGGTGGTTTCCTTCATATCCTCGTCTCTCTTAGCTGCCTCGCCTTTTTCTGCATCTCCATTTCCTGCCCTGCCCACCTTTCAGTATCAATCTTCTCCACATTGGATCCTCTGCTGTTTTTTTATTCTGCCCCCTTTTCTTCCCTCTTTTACCTGATCCTTTGTCTGTTCTTTAATTTCTCCTTCTACTCCATCTTTCTTTTCGACCCCCCACCTCTCCATCATGGAGCTACTTATATTGGGCTCTGACTTCATACCTCCGCTGGCGATTTATGCACAGGAGCCTGGGCGATGTGCATTAGGGCCCTCGCCGTACGGCATTATGGATCGCACTATAAATAGCTGCTGTGCGTCCTGTAAAAGCTTTTCATTACATAGAGATATTGTTTGATCAATATAAGCCCTCCGCTAAATCTAATTACCAAAACGACCAAGGCTGAAAAATATATTAAATGTATTATCACGATGATCAGGCAAACAGAGGCAGCCACTGTTTTGGCCAATGAGGTTTCAAGAGGACTCTTACCAAAATAAATAGCCCATTTTAAGTACAAGGTACAAGAGCTAATTGGGATGTTGGAAGTATTAGAAGGAAAAAATGGAGGGTTGAATGAGGAGGAGGAGGAATGCTTGATGGATAATAGAGGAAAGAAAACAGACTATGTTTAAATATAGACTCTGGATAATGTGCATACACAGAGGCAGACACATTCTGAGGAAGTTTATACAAGTTTCACAAAGAAATTCAAGGTTAACTAAATATTCTGCAACTCAGGGTTGCACAATGAAATGAAAGTTGAAAACAAACTATTTTTACACAGAAAAATGTATAGAAGATAGACAAACGCACTAGGGCTGCCCCTTGAAAGTCAAAAAATCGAATCATGAGTCTGAGACTCTCAGTCGACTGAGGAGGAGTCAGGTTTTTTTTTCTGTGCAGTGTACCTCTGGGAATGTTTTGGTCCCCCGATTTTGCTGTGAAGTGAATGCTCTTGACTTTCATGCTACTCTTTGATACAGGGAGCGCTGAACACTTTCTGCTAAGAAGTGGTAAATTTACAGCTCGTGACAAATTAATATGATACAGTCTCTGGCTTTTGTTTGATATCTAGTGTCAGCAAAATAATGTTGTTGCATGTTAACGACCCCTCGTTAGCACTGTTAGCGTGTTCATTATATTACGTAACTGACCGCTGTCACAATTTTGGGCCCGCTGACCCTGTTCAGACTTTAAAACTTTGTATGTAAAACAGAATGAAACGTGGAGTATTCTTATTGAACAGCCAAATCCAATTCGATTGGCATAATTCCGAGTCTGGTACAGCCTTAAAACACACATTATGTTACCACTGGGCCCCAGCTGAAGCTCCATGGGAGCCACTGGATTGTGCCAGCCACACAGCAGACCTTCATATGAGGTGCAGCTGTAGGAGACTTGGGAGAAAAACTCGAAAGAAAGGGGGGAGTAAAAAGGACAGAGAGAGAGAGAGAATAGGAGGAGCCAAGGGTGTCATTTCTCTCTCTGTCAGCTCCCTGCCTCTCCCATCCTCCCTCCCCCCCATCACCCCCTGAGATGTGGATGCTTCGCGGGGACAATTACCGACTGACACTTCATCATGGGCCGCGCGACAGGCGCTGACGGCCCTCGTCCAAACAAATGATGCTGGGGTCGAGGTTGCGGGCCTGCCTCCGAGTCTGCCTGCCTGTAGCCCCGCTGCACGGCCCTGCAGTGCATTAGCAGGCCGCGCGCGCACACACAACACACACGCACACACGGACTGAAAAAAAGCTACATTAAAAGAGACTCCTCTCAACCAACCACCTCCTTCCTTTAAGAAAAACACATTTATCAGCAATGGGGGGGATGACGGGTGCTGGGGGTTTCAATAGAAGCATGGAAAGTGGGTGGGGGCGCTACAGTACTGTCAAACCCCATCCCCCTTAGGTAAAGAGAGAGCTCTTCATCTTTGTGAGGCAACTAGGACTAACACACACACACAAAAAAATACTCCCTAACCCTCCATATGTACAACTAATCAGATAATGGGGTTAAACAGCGGCTTAAAAAAGCCAACGAGGCAAAAAAGCGAGCAATCAGCACGTTGACACCAGCATGCATCAATTAACCCTGTGTCTTTGTGGAGCACAGATAACACTCTGACCCCCTCCCCACTTCACAAGCACAACGATCAACTCACTCCTTTGCCTTGAGTGCAGCTAAGTTTAGATTCATAAAGTAGGTCAATTGCTAATAGTCAAAAAAAAAGGGGGCAGCATATAGAGTTTAAGTAGAATCCATGAAAAAAAATAAAAAATATAAAAGAAGAAAAGCATGTGGAGGACCTGCTGGTAGCGGTCCCTCAGCTGAGAGTCTGAACCTGCAAATTAATAAACGCCGCCAGTGATCTCAGCCCAGGGAGGCCGATGAACAACAATTGAGACAGACATCAAACGCTTGACTAACACTGAAACAACACTTTGTAAAAAAGCTTGCCAGTCTCTGAACACACTCACTGCTGTGCATGTAGGACGGAGAGGAGGAGAGGGAGAAGAAAGAGAGACGGAGACAGCATAAACAATGAAACATTTATCAAAGCGAGGGGTACGGCATCTTCTGGGCTGCGCGGGCAGACTGCTAATGCAGGTGGCATTATTATTATTGTTGTGCTATCCTGAGCTGCCGCTGCTAGTATGCAGTAATCTATTGCGCTTCAGATTGGTGAAGACTCAAAAGCAACCTGTTCCCTATTGACACTAGACTTTGTGGATGCCCTCTGCTATCCCCAAGGAACTTGCTTTTTTTATCTTCTCTCATTGTTATGCGATTCTCTCTGCATTTATTATCACATTCTTCTCATTCATACTCCCGATGTTTTCCCTATTGGCAGCCCCCCTTGATAAATGTGTTTATGGCATCTCTCACGTCTCAAACCCAATGCACAAGCTGCTATGTAAGATAAATAAAAGGAGAGCTGAGGGGGTGGGGGGTGGGGGGTAAAAATGAAGGGCAGGAGAGAAAAAATACAAAGCGAGAGCCATACCTCATGTTAGAAAGGCCCTTGAGAACGCTTTCAATCTTTCCGTCAATATTCAGTACGCAGGCCTGTATACACCATCATTAAAAAGGGGACGCTTCCTTGTTTATTTATCATGAGGACACATGGCTGACAGCTTCCTGTAAACAAGTCGTGTGTTTATATACGTGCGTGTACGTTCACTGTAGCTTTCATAACACACACTCCAGCGTCTCTGTCCGTTATCTGTTAAAATGGATTGCTGTGGCTCAGTAATGTGGGGAACAAGTGATGGAGTTGGCCAGCGTGCTCTCTGATAATGGCTGTTAGAGCTCAACGCTGTATACAGAGATTGAGGTTGTTTAACACATGAGGAAAAATGCTTTTTTTCCCCTCTTTTTCTGCTGGAGAGAGGACTGAAAATGATCTAACGCATGAAGTGAGGAAGAAAATGAGGTGGCATTCATTTTTTCAAGATGTTTTCCATGCTTAATCACCTGCAGGATAGCAACTGTTTGAATAGTAAATGAATCATTCGCATAATGTGACCTTGTAAGGAAAAGGTTACATGTAAAGCTGAAAGCTAGTGATGAAAGAAAGGGTAGTTTTTATCTCTTTGATGCTTCAGCAACTTCACTCAGCTTGTTTAAACTGTCAGAAGATTCTCTAAAAGAAGTTGCCAACTGAACGGGTTGACTCAATTGCTTTGAAGCTTCATAAGCCATTGTAATTGACATCCACATCAGTATGTGAATGTTTTGGGTTTTTTTTGTTTAAATAAACATATATGTATTTATAACCTCAAAATCCCACCCCAAATACCCCATATTTAAGAACTAGTTATGTGTTATTCTCAGACAAGGACATTTAAACGTACTGATTGTTTTGTGAGTCGGACTTGCTTTCATCTAAAATCAGTCATCAGCTGTCCTGCGCTACTGACACTGGGACTGTTTGACAAGAAGTGATATGCTAGCAAGATATCAAAAAAGTCAAGCTTCTTGAATTTTTTCAAAATTTGCAAAGATGAACCCCAAAAAGGCAAGTCCTAGAAATGGCAAAGGAAACTGGTATATATCAAAAATCTTATCTTAGCTTAGCAAATCAAATGAAAACTGTAAATAACAGCTTAGCCACGGTCCCGCCAAATACTAGGGTTTAGCCTCGTCTTGTTTTCCAAGGCAGCAGTTTAGGACTTACAGGATGGATAACTGATCTGTCCATCCGTTCAGAGCTGATCAGATAAGGTTGATGAATGAAGGAGCAGCCATGAACGTGAGCTTTTGTACCCAGCAGAGTGTACACAAAGTTTCCCTTTCAATGCACCTGATGCTCCGCTGCTCCATCTCTCCTGAGCGCACTCTGTGCTCCGAGAATTCAATGCAATGAATAACCGAATGGTACATATATATTTCAAAAGCGCTTCTAATGAACGATTCACCTCCAAAAATAGAAAATCTATTTGTGGCAGCAGGTGTTTTAAACGTGGCGGGCCGCCAGATACTTCTCATTGAAGCTTCAATGCCAAAACACTGACATTTTTACACAACCTTAAAAAAACAGTTTACTGCTCCCTGTGTCTGTCAACTGACTTTGTGGTTATCATCAGCACCAAAGGTTAGTCATTCCACCCATAGATAAGCTAGAGCTTAACAACAGTTGGCCAACAGCGGGGTTCAGTCGTGCTGTCAATCAGTCAATAGCACTGATAACTTCAAACTTGCTGGAGGATATTAATTGCTGGAATTCATGAAGAGCTGCGGCAGCAGAAAGACCCCTGCAACTATTCATATGTTCATTCGAAATCATTTAAAGCTGATGGAGCCGGTCAAGTATGAGTTGACCATTTTGCATGAGTGTGTGTGTGTGTGTGTGTGTGTATCCAGGCCGACTGACCCACAGAGAAAGACAAATGGCTGTAGCAGGGGGCCGTGCTTGACATTTAGGTTTCGTGTGGTAATGGACGCTGACCTGCTGAGGTCAGGCCTGCCAGCGAGGCAGCAGAGGGGCCCATTTCTATACACAGTCTCATCCCTGTAACCAGACACTAGCATAACAGTGGTAGACACGCACACACACATAATCACTCAGTCACTCAGTGGAGAAGAAGACAGAGGGGCATCAAACATCCCACAGGTTGGACCACATAGGTGGGGGTGTCATTGTAGAGAAGAGACAGATGTTCGGTGTGTGGTTTTGAGTGTCAGGACATATTTCTGACATTTCTGTTGATATTTTCTACATCTGTGTAGGTGCACATTGATTCCTACAACCATAGCAACAGCATAGTACAGGGATGGCAAAGCAATGCTGGGTGCTATTGTTAAGAGAGAGCCCCGTGTTCACCCACAACTCAGCAACAGGAGGCTACTTTATATACTGTTTGTGACAGCTTTGTGGTAATAATGGAGCCCAGGCCCCCGCTAGTGCAAGTGGCATGCTCAGTCAAGTGAGACTTTGCCTAAGAGAACACACATACACACACACACACCAGGCAGCCTCCTTCACGCCTAATGAGACCACTGGGAGAGTGGAGAGAAGGAGGCAGGGAGAGGGAGATGAGTAGAGAGAGGAGAGAAAGGATGGGAAATAAAGGAAAAAGAGTGGAACAGCAATAGCAAGAAGAAGACAAATACACAGAGAGAGGAAGAGAGGCAAGGAGACCAACTGCTCCAACTTTCAAGGTTTGGGATTGCAGAAAGGGATGAGGGGACTGAGGGGGGAGTACAGGAGTGATGACCTGGATTGCTGCCAAAGAAGCGAGAGGAAGATGAGGGGGTGTCAGAAAAAGAGCAATGAGAGTGTGTGAGAGAGAAAGAGAGAGAGAGTTGAGGTACACTGCTAGACATAGCAGCGGGTGGTTATGCAATGTACACAACACAGGAGTGCAGGGGGGGATCAAAGACATGGGTTGCATACATAACTAAATCTGACACTGTAGTGCAACAAGAGACGATGAGCAGGGAGAGAGAAAAAAAACTAAAATATAGAGAGAACAGACACTCCCTGGGGATGGGAGAAAAAGTACACTGGGTACTGGGTACACATCATTTTTGAGTAACAATGGAAGAGGAAGGTAATGACAGAGAAAAAAAAACACAGATAAAAATATAGACATGTCAAAACTGTTCTACCTCTGCCTCTGGCACTACAGCATCATCTGCTCATCCAGGCAGGTGCACATTGCAGGGTGGGGTGTGTGCGGGTAAGTGAGTAAATAACTCGTAGTCCAAAATGGGAAAAGGCTTAAATGTCCGGTGACAAGGAATATGGACAGACAGGCACAGCTGAGCCTTTGGTTTTGCTTCCAGGGAAAGCAGAGCATGAATTATTAACAGGCGTTCGGTCTAATGAAGTGAAGATGAGCCACTTGGCTCCATGCTCATCTATGCGGACAACCATGTTTGTTTGGACTACGGTGCTCAGGCCCCGCAGCAGGTTACAGTGTCAACAAGTGACATGTCACCTATGCAGCAGCCATGAACATTGCTCTGGTTATTTAGGAAAACATTGTAGCACTGAGCTGTGTGTTACATTTCTTAGTCACTGCACACAAGCCTTCAGTAGGGTGAAAAAAAAGGAAATGTGTTGCACACTTCAACACATTTTACCCATCAGCAGAGCCTCAACTGACTCGCTGACCACAAGTTTATTGCATATGGAGCTGGAGCGTGGGACACAACTTCTCTCCTTTTTCCTGATGTTCTTTATGGCACCAGGAAGGAAACTTAAGTACCATGGTAGAGTCCATACTACATGTGCAGAGCTGGAAAGGGAAAATTTAAAAAATGTACTTCCGATCCTGATTTGCTAGATGTCTACCAGAAATGCAGTCCTCTGTCTTTTAAGAGTACACACCCACCTCAATGCCCTGTCTATTGTGAAGAGTACAGTGCATTTTCTCATCCGCCCTCTGAAATCAGGCCAATCTGTGTCAAAAGTTTTGGGATTTGAACTATACGAAACATTCTCCTCTCCACTATTAGAGCTATACTACTATAACCCATTAGTATTATGTAAATATTGCAACTTATATGCTGCTCTGACATGCAAAGCCTTCATCAATGTCAGGTTGAGCCGTGAGTGTCTCACTTGTCTTGAATTTGATGGCTCTGAAGAAAAAAAAATGCTTACAATCAGGAGCAACGTTTCTAATATCCTGCATCAATACATAGCTGAACTGAAAGTGCTTAGGTCATCAGTTTAAAATCCCATTTCAGACAAAGTATGTCAAATACACTGCTATGAATCATATTTTGTTTAACATGGAATTTACACAAAAAACACATTTTTAAAAATAATAAAAAGCCAGATCTACTATTTCTCACTCGGCTGTTTGCAGAAGAGTAGTTTTCATTTTTCATTTTCTCCAGCTCTGCTAGCACTGGGTTGACCTATGAAAGTGCAGTGCACATCAACATGGCTAGCATTAGCATTGGAGGAAACATCAGAGGGATTCAGCCAAACATCTTTAAGTCTCATTCAGACCCAGACTCAGATGCAAAGTTTGTGCACCAAAATCATTGACTAGCAGGCATATCAGAATAGTAAATGTAGTTAGTTTCTCTTATTTGCTTATTTTGTTGGTTTACTTGTTAACTTGAAGACTAACTGGCTGTGGCTGACACAGTGTCAGTGGTTCTTGTGAAACATACAATAACATCTGCTCCAATGTGGTTTTGGGTAGATAGTGGAAGGAAGCTTCAAGATCCAGTTTACATCCAAAAACTGCAAACTCTACCATGTTTGATGTCAAAATTTCCCAAAATTTTCCCTAAGATAATGCCAACTCTGCTCTATGTACTGACAAGTCCGCTCTGCGCTGGAGGTTTCACGTTTCTTTGCCTGTGCTGTGTCTATGGGTATATGGGTTTCCAGTACTAGACAGCGGTTGGCTCTGGTATTAGTGACATATTTAATCTAACTTGCCCAGTACAGACATCGCCCCCTTCAGTGGAGGACATTTTTGAGAACATAAACACAAGAAAAACCCATTTTTGATTGGAGGGGGTCTTTAACTTGCACTTCTTTACCAGGACTCCAAACAAATCCAAACCAATGATGGGACAGAGGACAAGAGGAGGAGGAGAACGAGATTTTTTTTTTTTGCCATTATAGCAGTGTTGCTTCAGGGTTACAGTCACTGCTTGGCTGCTCTCTGCCTGCCTCCTCTTCCGGCAGCCCACATGCCACCACTAATCCCTCACAGACCCAAAGGAAGGCTTCAGGATCATCCCGTGTGTGAGCTGGGAAAGACAGGAAGCTGGCAGGCACATATTGCCTGGGTGAGATGCAGGGGATGACTGTAACAAACTCGTCAGGAGAGCTCCATCCTTCCTCGGGGTGTGCACAATTTTGCAAAGTGCTCAGGGTGTTGCTGTTGGATGGTGGCCTTGCTGACCAGCTAGACTCCTGGATCTCTCTGCCTCCAAAACAACACCCCAAGCCCTGTATGTTTTGGCCCAAAGACTGCAGATTGGGTGGTGGCACTGTTTATGTAACAAAAGGCAGTTTGAGAGAGAAAAGTTTCCTTTGAGTTAAAAAGCTTATTACATTATTTATGCTTAAATGACAAGTCATTTGACAAAATATATATATATATTATATATTAGCCAGCTACTATAACACGTTTTATGTTTGTGCTTTGAGCACCAGAGGTGGGATGAAGTCATTGTTTAACAAGTCACAAATAAGTCTCAAGAATATGCACTCATGTCCCAAGTCAAGACTGACAAGTCCTAAACCTTAAGTTTCAAGTCCTAAACAAGTTATAATGTGCTCTTCACCAAACATCATGCCATTTTGACAAAATAGTAAAAATAAATCAAATGTATGTGTATTAATTTTATGATTTTTTAAAATGTGTGATTGTTTGTTACAAGTTTGTTTAAACAAGTGCAACTAAACCAGTAGTGCTGATGTTGCTGTTTCGTACTTTATAGCACTATTAACAAAAACAGAAAGAATTTTGTCGTTTTTTGTCCTGTCTTGTATTTAAATCATCCACTGCTTTCAACATATTAATTTATTTGTGGCAGCCCACCACAATTAAAACATCTGCTGCCGTTAATTAGCACGCAGTTAAAATACTGGCAATACTTGGCACAGACAGAGCAGCAGAACATCAGGCACATTGAAACTCAAACTTAGTTATTCATTCTGCTGCGTTTAAAAGTTTGCCTTCATTCACAAACAGCTTCTCCTTTCATCCATTGATCTAACCTGATCAGCTCTGAACAGACCAACACATCAATAATCCACGCTGCGCGTAACAAACTGCTGCTGAGGAAAAAGAGGAGTGCAATCTGCGCTGCGTTCAGTGACCCACAAAAACCTTTGAATTTAGAGAGGGGACACAGAAGGACACAACCACACCACACATACACTGTAAATCTGTGGGAAACACTCTTCTCAAACTAAAAAAGTAACTAAAGAATAATAACTTTCTCTTCCCAAATGTGTAAGACATTATCTGTGAGAATATTCTTCATTTAAAGTGATGATCTATGTTGTTACAGGTTACACTGCTTTAAAAACAAACAAAAAAGCGTACATTTTAATCTTTGGGCTTGGGGAAAGGTATTTAGTATTTTCAAGTCAAAAAAGGCTCAAGTCCAAGTGAAGTCACATGTTATTGGTGTTAAAGTCCAAGTTGAGTTAATTTTTCCACCTATGCAATTTTATGTTACAGTCCTTTTATTTTGTCATTCTTCAGAGCAAGTGAGTGATTTATCTAAAATTATGAATGTTGTTGCTTCTTCTGTCTGAAGGAATCAATAAAAATTAAAATTGAAAAAAAAAGTCTGAGTTGAGTTGCATGTCTTTTTAGATTTTATCAAGGTGAGTCAATCTTTAAATTTGTGACTCTAGTCTGACTCCAGTCCAATTCATACGAATCTGGTCCACACCTCTGTTGATCACTTGCTTGCAATTGATAAAAGTGTTGAGATGCATTGGACATTAATGCTGTATAGCATTATATTGTTGCAATAATAGCTCCCACTAGGTGAAAATAACCCCCCCATTTAAGATCAAAGAGACATTATAAGGGACAGTTCAACATTTCTAATCTCATACTATATTCTCTCTATATGAGCTTGCGGTTAGAGGAATGGTTCTGCATCTGAATTAAAGTAAAGTGGAATGGTTCAGTAGGTTAGCGCCACATAGCATAACTGAACACATAATTGTTATTAAACAATATACCTTTCAGGCAATAACTCCAGAGAGAACATGTTTACTTTCAGCAGCGAGCGCAGCCAATTAGATACATACAAACATAAATACACAAAGGCGTACAAACAGGGAAGTGTGTAGTGATAAAGTATGACATGAGTGGCCAGCCTTGCTATTATGAAGACAATTGACAATAAAGCTCTGAGTACAGTCACAGGAATAATATGCTCCGTTATCATTCAATAAGGCAATTCTCTTCTACAAGACTCTCAGTGGCACTGTGCTCATTCCTGAGGAGCCTGCAGGCAAGAAACAATACTCAGGTGTTGAAATGTCTCTTCGCTACATTTAAATCAATAAATATGTGCAATCGCACACCATGAGAGGCTAAGCTGAGCCCAAGCAGAAGGATAACTTCATACTGTAATGAACACATAGAGGCTAGCATGGTGCACCTAAATCTTAGTTACGGCCACACCCTGAGCGTATCGGCCCGTGTTACACACAACTCCCTAACCACTGCTCTTTTTCCTTTTTCTGCACATTTTCCAGTGCAGGAAGGACCCTATATCACTGTATATAATACATCAGCGACTACTGTCGTTAATTTCTTCTCTCTTTCCCATTCTCCCTCTCTCTCCTCAGGGGTTCCCAATGGCTGTCCAGAGCACATGTGTTTTGGTTTACCTAGAGTGGAGCCCTATCTGAGCCCAGGCTGAGAGCAGACTGCGGGCTTTGTCTGTGGCACCATTAATCAACTGTCCTTTAACAAAAACAGAAAACCAGATGAGAGACAAAGGGAGGAGACGTGGGGGGTGGGCCCTTATTTAGGTAGAAAAAAAGAAGAGGGTAAGAAGGAAGAGAGCGCAGAGAGAGAAGGGGGGATGCTTGACCCAGATCCAGGCCTTTAATAAATCAAGCAGCAACAATAACAAGCAAAGTTTTCATGTGGCTTGACTGATTAATCAGGCTTTATTTTTGACATGGGAGGCAAGGGAGTCTTTTCTTCTTCTTCTGTCTTGTCGCTCTTGTGGGAGACTGCAGTGTGGCTGAGCAAGTCTTTTTTATGTTGGGTGTTTATGTCTTTATGCTCCAAGGTTTTGGACGCGGCGGGCCTGCATCGTTCACGGTTTAATGAGAGTGAGACCTTCACTTGATGGTGGGACGGGACAATTTCACCGAAGGTTTCCGACTACAGTAATGGGAAACAAGAAGGTTGTCGAAAAGGTCTGGACATGCACATTTTAAAAATGTATACAGCTTGTATGAAGGTGCAGGCATGCAAACGCAGGTTTCTTTTCTGAAATATGAATGAGTGCTGTTTTACACACATGCACACACCACACACACACAGCAAGCCACAGGATGTGAAGCAGCCCTCTGAGACTCTTTGCGAGGTGCCGATCGATGGGCATTGAGTGTGGACAAGGAGGCCTCAGAATCGATAGGGGGCCATTACAGAGATGTGCCTACTGGGACCTGGGAGAGGAGGTGTAGAGGAGGCTAGATATATCTGGGCCCTTGATGCTGTCTTCTTTACCTCATTTGTGGGAGGTTTTACTCCACGTGAGTGCTGGGGCACACATACGCACAACAGGAACGTGGACATGTGCATGCTTTAAGAAGAGCTTCCCTCGCAGGAAGCAGGGAAGACTTTTTCTGTCCCTCTAACTCACCTTCAGTGCCATCCTCTCCTCTATTTCCTCCTCATCTTCATTCAACTGTCTCTTTCTCTCTCCATGCACTGCAGTGTCACCACAGCTGCCTGTGCTTGCACTCTGTCAGTGGATCCTAAGACTTTCTGTCACCCCCTGCTAGTTCCTCCACTCCTCCGCTGCTCAGAGAGTGCACTGACTGTCCTATTCTCTCTCTCACATACACACACACACACATACATCTACTGCCAGCATTGTTTCTTCCACAAAATGTCTAGCAGTGACATAATCCCAAACCATGTGCTGTTTTACATGTTTTGAGGCATCAGCAATGTTTTCACATAAAGGTTCACTCTAGTCCAGTGCTGCACAGCTAAAATTACTTGTGGGAAGAAGCTCAGTTCATGTAGGAAATTAACACAACTATGATGTTAGTTACAAATGTACTCACTCAAAAACAACAAAAAAAAACAGGAAAACGCAAAGCTGGGCGCTGGATGCTGCTCTTGTGCCTGCTCTGTGCCAACTTTTAAGGGCATCTAAGGTTGCTAAGCAACCATAACCAGCACTATATGATTACCTGAAATCCCAAAGGTTGAGCTGACCTTCTTTCAGATGTTGTTTTATAAGAAAAAAAAAGATGTTGTTTTATGAGTGTGTATTAGGCCTAAAATGTTGGGTAGAGATGTAAAGCAAGACTACCCAGATGTAAAGCTTTGGGTAGTCCTGAACTCAAAGATCAACTTATTCACCATACTTATCGCAGACTGATATTCACAGATGAAAGGGAAGGTAATGACTGGCTGTGATTAGTTGTTTCTCATCACATGACATGCAGTGTTTGTTGCTGCTTTCTAAAAGTTGAACTTTGTTTATGTCAGGGCCCACCATCGCACGCTGAAGAACACTTGGGAAGTCTTGTGTGCTGCGACAACATTGCACTCACTTTAAATGCACTTTCCACATGTCTGCATTGGAAACAATTAAATTTGCGGGCACAAAAAAATAAATAAATAAATAAGAATTAAAACATGGCATGATCCCTAATATCCATTAACCCCCGAAATGCTATGATTTAAAAAAAAACACACTCCAATATCTAAAAATAGAAAATACAGCCTGTTAAAAGCACTTTACTTTATCACTATTCCACATCCATACAGGTGCTGATCACATGAAAGCCGACAGATGAGCCAGTCAGGCAGACGACTGAAACCAATGAGGCAGACTGTGAGCTGGCTCCTGCATCCATCACCTTGCCAGGAAAAAAAAAGTGAAAGAGATTTACTATTCACCACATTTAATCCTCCTAGTAGGAATAGGAGCAGGAGAGGAGAAGGGTCTCCTCCTGCTCGCCATCGCCCTCCTTTCTGCGGCCCGTCTCCACCAGCACCACCATTAAAGGACAGTTGAAAATAGTGCATTTGGACGATGTTGTGGAGACGAAGGACTATTAAAAGTCAGGCAAATGCTTTTACCAGTGCTTATGAAATTGCATGGAGGTGCCATGTCGGCTCCTGCAAGTGCAGTCCAAGAAACCCTTCTGTGGCTGATCAAAAAGAACGTGCATGTGCGCACACACGTAGAATGCACACACAGTTTCTGGGCTCCACTAGCAGTCCCCATTGGTTTGGAAGGCCATAGCAGGCTATAACAACTACACCCTGGCCGGCCTGTTAGTAGTGGGCCCTCTGTTTCAGCAATCTGGGTTCTCTTTGCCTTTGGACAGCGACCAGGTCAGGCTGCACAATACACCACTGTGTTTGGATAGAGAGAGAGAGAGAAAAAGCGGGAGAGAGAAAGAGAAAACTGCAGGCATGTGAGTCTCTATGTGTGCATGAATTAGAATGTGTGCAAGCATGTTTGTTTGAGCATGTTTTGGTTTGTGGGAATACTGCACATGTGTGTGTCAGCATGTGCATGTGTCTCTATTATGACCCACCACACCCTCTGTCTCTTCAATACTTGATTGAGGGCCTCCCTCCCATCTCCCCAGCCTCCATCGTTACATCATCACAGCTACATCTTTTTGCTACCTCAGCACAAACAACCATTTTGGGACCCCTGGCAGCAGTTTTCTTCCCCCCAAGGCAGGGTTTGAATGTTGAAAACCTCAGAGAGGTCAGTGTACCAGAAGTAACACACATCACTGTCAGTCTGAAACAATGCAGTGGAAAGCAAACATGTCGGCCTATGCAACTGTGACGGCTACAAGGAAAACAGACTGCGATACAGAGCGGGGCCTGTGCCTCTTTAAGGAGCGCAGGCGGCACCTGTCCCTTTAAGATCTATTTCTCACAGCTTGTGGGTGCTGAGCTGAGCGGGCTAGCCTGAGCCGAGCCGAGCTGCGCTGTGCATGTATGGTAACAGGGGGGAACCGCGCCGCCCAGCCTGCCAGCCCACCACAGGGAATTTGTTTATGTTTCCTCGCTGCCAAGTTCCTGTCAGGAGGCGCCCCAAAGAGGAACTGCAGACTACTCAGTACTGTTAGCTACGCCCTCTCGCCTAGAGTGGCTGGGGTTTTTCTGCATACAGTATCGGGTGGTGCTTTGTAGCAACACTTAAATCCAGGGAGGTCTCTTCATCAATTTCAGCACTCACACACACACTCCATACTTCAAGCACTCACTGTGTTGTTCCACAACCAGCTTTGAGAGCATCGAACTTTATAAAACAACTTCTAACAGAAGGCTTAATTTATGACCCCCCAAACAGATTAACACCAATTTACTCAAAACACAGTGCATAAAACAGCACAAAGGCATAGTTTCATTAAAGCAATAGTTTACGAGTGGCACTTTGTTATGCTGTGGATTATGGGTATTGTAAAAACTGAGCACCACCACATAAAAACACAGTAAACAGGATTGGTAAACTCGTGGGCATTGAGTCAAGTACTTGTGGGGAAAAGAGCTAAATCTAAATTACTCTCCCACTAATGCAAAAGCGCAAAGCTGCCTTCCAACAACACACACAAACATTTCCTCAAATCATGACAAAAATATGCTATTACCAGCAGTGAAACAATGACTGCATCAATTTTTGCACATTAACACAATGCCTCAGCCTGGCATATACATGCTGTTTCTTGAGTATCCACAACATATGAGCAGCCCTTCTGTCCAGTGAGGTCAGCAAGTGCGTTCTCTATCTTGAGTGCTGCGGCCACCCGCAAGTTTGTCTCTCTGCAAAAAGGAAAGAGCCGCTCACTTGCAGTTATGTCAAGGACATGAGCCGTTTGTCTTCATACCATGCAATGTCCAGTCAGTGTATGCGGTAGGAGATAGAGGGATGTGTATATGTGTGAATGAGTGGAGGAAGGAGAGGTCAGACAAGGCCACCCAAAGGGGCGTGGGACCCAGGATGGCGAGACAGAGGAAGAGATGGAGAGAAAAAGGGGAAGAACAAAAGATGGAAGCGTGGATGGAAAGATGGAGGCTGGGGGTGGGGGGTGGGTTGTGGGGGGTGGCTGGGTGAAAGCAAAAAACAGGAAGCCATTTATGTCAGCTTGGATGGTGGGACCACTCCCTGTCACGTGCTGGCACATTTCACTGTTTTCTGACTGTATAGCCAGAAACTCCCAGTTTACACACACAATGAAAGGTAAACCAATGGCTGATTGGATGAATGCACAGGGGAAAGGCACAGGCTGCCTTTGCTTGAATGAGGATCGTGCTGTCTCGTCAAACTTCTCCATTTTTTAGCTGTGGGTGGAGCGTACACACACGAGCGCAAACTTAAATCATTTGAGCATTGAGACTAGCAGCACACTTCTGCTATTCTGCTGACTGTGAGGAAGTAAGATGCCACACAATATCTTGCTATTCAAATGCTTTACAATAAATGAGCTCAGCAGCACAAAATACAAACTGAGTTTGAAGTAGTTAGGTCAACTGCAACCTTCCAATTTTGGGCGATGGTGTAAAACTGACAAATTGAATTGGGTTTTTTTTGTGTACACTGAAGAAATGCCCAGAACTGAAAAAAGCAAAAGCTGGAGAATAACTTTAACAGAGAATAGTGGCACTGTCCACCATGTAAAAAAAAAAAAAAAAAACACCCGTAAAAGTTTCTAAACACAACTGAACATGTTCCAGCAGGAATCTGATCTGAAATCAGGGAGAAATTCACAACAACATCTGCAAGCAAGATAACACATTTTTCTGACGTTAGAATGTAGCTACATAGCATAGCGTGGGCTACGTCACGTAAACAGTTGCAGTAGAGTGCCTGGTGCAGATAAAGAAATTCATCATGAGCTGATGCCAGCCTGTCACTAAAGTAGAAATAATTGTTTGGAAAGCTCACGGGGATTACTTTTACATATGTTTACCTCATTATTGTAAAACTTGGGCCATGTTTAACATGAATATCTGGCATTGGAACAGCATATATATATATAGATATATGTATATGTATATGTATATGTGTGTGTGTGTGTGTGTGTGTGTGACAAAACGTAAGGAAAAGCATAACGCCACAGTGCCTCCAAGAGTGGCACTGCTCAGTTGCAGTGCAGCTGTGCTTAGCTGTGGAGCATCTAGAGATTCGCCTATGTTTTACGCATGATGTGCACATTTTTTAGCAAAAATGATCTTTTGATAACTGACTTTATATCATGCCACCTTTCACTACAATGTCAATGTACCTGTCACAGATATGAAAAAACTTAACGCTTCATGTTTTCTTTTCAAAATATAAGCCCTCTGACAACATTTTTAAGGACAGAATCCCTTCATTTTTTAACACAAGGCTTTTTATTGCGAAATGTTTGTAAGGCTGTGTTGTAGAGGATGAAGTGACTTGCACAGCTCCATAAATAAGTGAAGTAATAGCTTTTAAATGTGGAAATACAGAACTAATAGCAGCAGGCAGCTCTACATTAGCGCTGCAGCAACAGTACTGTCTGTGTGAACATCACTTGTGTGCGAGCCGCTGTAGTTCGGCGAGGTAGTCGTCATGCGCTGCTCATGCAGGCAGTGTGGCCTGGGCGTAATAGGTTTCTTTCATCAGAAGGTTGAAGTATTGAGAAGTAGGGTTGAGCAATATGGCACTACAATGATATAACAATATTTCAGGGCATTTATGTGATTACGATATTCTTTAAATGACAAAATATGGAAAAACATATATATTACTGACTTTAAGAGCATACAATTGCAACAAAATAAGTGTTATAG
The DNA here is from genome assembly GCF_008729295.1 of Plectropomus leopardus. Taxonomy (NCBI): domain Eukaryota; kingdom Metazoa; phylum Chordata; class Actinopteri; order Perciformes; family Serranidae; genus Plectropomus; species Plectropomus leopardus. The sequence goes on along the minus strand of NC_056481.1, from coordinate 17,957,321 downwards.
TTTTATAAGTCAACATATGTCTAACAGTTTACCTTCAATATTCAGCAAAAACTAAACAAAACTTAGTTTCTGTATACAACATAAATACAACAAACTCAACCACAAATTACACATGCGAACAGCTGCCAAATACAAAAAATGCTGCTGCAAGAGGAGTTTACTTTGAGTGGCAAGTCACTCAAAGACACTGAAAAGTCCAGGGCTGTGCATAAAACATTTGGAATGCCAAGGCTTAAAGAACCACTGATTCCACCCTGCTCAAGCCACTCTGAACCTGTCTCCTACACAGTGAAGCCAGTAGCACTTCTACTTTCAGCCATGTTTGTTGTTACTGTGCATAATGGTATGACATCATTTCAACAGGTCAAAATACTGCCATTATCATGATATGATTTTTTCTTATCATATAAAAATGATACCGGTATTATCATGAATGATAATTCATGCCCCAGAGTGCAACACAATCCCACTTCTATTCTTCATCACAATGAAAGAACAAAAAACATAAGATTTTACAGTTCCAAAGAAACTGGCACAGCCACTCAAGGAGGGCAATTTTAATCTGACATTGGGAACTCTAAGAAAAAAAAAAAAAAGAGTACAAAAATTGCTGTAGCATGGTGGCAAGACAAAAAAAAGACCAAGTCTGGGGAAACAATAAAGCTGTCGAGTGTTGATTGTCCATTGATTGGTGTATGAAGTGCCATTACATAGGAACAACTGTGCATAAACTCACTTTAACTTCCCTGAAGTTTCCATATGCGAAGTGAAGTAGAAAAACAAAACAAAACACTGAAGAAAAAAAAAAAACACAGGAGTCCCATTCTAGACAGAGGGAGAGGCAGCGGCTCGGCAGCCACCACCGACCTACCGCACACAGAGTGTGAATCATTAAAGGCATGTGTTCCACATCAACTGTCGGGGCCGCTTCCCAACCCACGAATGAGACTGGATCTAAATTATGACGGAGAAAGGGGGGTTAAATACCACTTCACGTGGAGATGAAAACCCCAAACCTGCTAACTCAGAGAGTGAGAGAAACTGGAAAATGACTGTATACAAGTACTGAATGTACCTTCTGCCAGTTCACAAAATAAAACGGCAATAATAAATGAAGCAGTTAATGGAATAATTAAATGCTTTCCAAAAACAGTGATGTTTCATCATGAACAGATGAAGCGTATACGGTTTAATGCCCTCTAAACAACTACAAGGAGAGTCAAACTGAACAGAAAACTGACCTACTTTACTTCTTGCATGTTTTTCTGGCTGCCTCAATTTCTAACCTCACAAAAGCTACGACAACACAGTGGGATAACTTTCCTCAAAAAAACAAATCAAAAGAAGGAAGAGAAACTCAGAGCGAAATGCATACAAGATCTTAGTGCCAGCCTTAGTCTTGTCAATCAGGCTAGCCGTATGCCAGACTGGTTGCTAACAGAGGAGTGACTGCCAGACCACTTGTCATCCCCAGTTACGACACATGGACGTCCTCTGTGGGTGTGAATATGTGTTTGTGTGCAAAAAAAACACACACCCTCTCTTATGCGGGCATCCAATGAAGGCAGCGATTTGCAGAGGGAGTCTGCATTCTTTTGGGTATTGGCTGGCATCTTGGTGCACATACCATTCTATTTGCTTTTTGCTTGAGAGGCTGGCATGGGGGAAGGAGTTTGTCCAGGGGGAAGAGATCACCTTTCCCCGGAGTCAGGAGGGGACAGGGTAGGACAGGACAAGACATGACGGGGCAGGACAGGAGAGGAAAACACGAGTTTGTACAAGCAGGAGAAAGCCAAATAGGACAGGACAGGACAAGACAAACGAAGCCACAGTCCCTTGGACTCGATGCTATGATTGGCTGAGAGGAATTAACCAATCTTTTTCAGTCTGTCATTATTGTGGCAACATCCTGGCACAACAACATGACATGGAATAAAGGCCAGAATAAAATAAATGGTACATAACTGTTCTTTCTGCTGCCACATTATTTTGCAGCCAACACAAGAAAGATGAATCTAACCCAATAAATCATTCTATATTCACAGAGTGATGATCCAAGTTCTTCAAGCCAGCTCCTAATAATGAATGGCTGTTTTTGTTTGGTCTTTGTCCCTTGAACATGACAGAGCAAATCTCCCTGCTGCCAGCTCCAACTGTGATGCAACAGACCCAGGATTAGACTTGATCCTACCACTGGCGGCACGCAGGCCATAAGACAGAGTACCTCCTCTAAACCGAGCAGAGTGTGTGTCTGTGTGTGTGAAAATGTTTCCCGCAGGTCTGAAAATACTTTAGCTGCACATAAACAGTGACCTTTTATGACAGCAGATGTGACACAGTGAAAACACAGACAAAATTCAATACAAAACAAACATGGCAGTCACATGACGAGGAACAATGCTATTGTGTATATAGAGAGCAAGATGGTGTTTGCTACCCCACAGACACAAGTGTGGAGTGTGCACAAGTCCAATTACCCAGAGTTGACAGGAGCGACAAATTCGGGCTTACCCCAAAAACGTCAATCTCCCTGTCCTTGGCCAAGGAAATCTCCCCTTGAATCGATTGCAGCTCCTAAGCTCTGAGGAGAGAGGAAGAAAGAAAGAGAAAGATATTTGAAACCAAGAGCTTTGTGGTCCTTATCCACGTGCTGCAGACTCAGTGACTCCCTAGCCTCTCTGGCACAGAACTGCTTCACTACACGAAAACTCTTACTCTCTTTTTCCTTCCGTCACTCTCATACTCCCTGTAATCTCCCCGCCCTTTTCCAATAGATTGGACTTTTTCACTCGCTACATTTGTGCCCCAGACATCATGTGAAAAGTGGAGTAAAACAGTGCTTTTGTGGTGTGTGAATTACCTGGGGCCTAAGACGGCACAGTAGTGCTTATGGCTACAACTCAATTACAGCAATGTGAATCAGGTGGCAGCCTAGAAATCCCCTTAGCCTGATGCACAAATAGGGACACAGAGGTGCCTTCACTGCCAAGACGGAGACAAATCTAAAGTGGCATGTCTTCTATTCATAGAAAGACAACTAATACTGTGCTGTACGTGAATGAATAGCTGCCGCGGACATGGATCTAGCAACTCCGGTTTGAACAATACCATTTTGTTTATGCAGGTTGCTAAAACATCAAGTGTTTACCAATATGTCTGGTTGCAGACCTAAGTTAAACGAGTCACATGACTCTTAGGATCTCTGATAAAAGTCACATTTATGCGGCAGAAAACATGGTAAGTGTTTCAGGATTGTTTAAAAAAGTGGAAAGGCAATTTTTCAACATTTTCCCTCCCAGTGTTATCATCGCAAAGACAACTGGATTGCTTTCCGTTTTCCTCAGAGCCTAGCAACTACCAATAACACAAGACACACTGCATTTTGTTATAGACAGTCACTTCAGTTGTTTCCATGTCCCGGATAATAAAGGCCTTTTCTTTTTTTAAGATGTCTTTTTTTCGGGGGGGGGGGTGTCACGGTTAAAAGTAAATATTACCTCAAGGTGGGTCAATCATGCTTATACACCAACTCCGAAACATTTGTCTGTCATTAATGTGTAAAAGATTTGATTTTTTTGTCCAAGAAGCAGTGAAGAAAATGTGGCGTAACCTGCTGAACACTTATATTTGCAGCTTGGGAGAGGAACAGGGCAGAAGTGCAAAGGGGACCAGCAAGAAAAAGAAGTGGAAATATACAGAAGCAATGTCCTTCTTCCACAACAATAGAAAAGGTAAAAATAGACTATGCACGTATGCACAACAGTAATAATTATGCTTACAGCAGAGTGCAATTTATAACTCAGGTAGTTGCGTTGCCAGCTGCAAGATGGGGGGATGCAGAGAGCTGTGACAGCAGACGGGGGTAACTTTAGTGAGAAGGAGAGAAGCAAGGGGGCAAAGGATTCTAATCAGTTCAATTATGAGTCCAACTGGACGTTTGTACCAAATTTCAGGAAACTCCTCATCTTCAGATATTGCATTGACAAAAATGAGACAGATGACCTTGACCTTTGAACACCAAATTCTAATAAGCTTATTGTTGAGTCCTTAAAGTTTGTATCAAATTTGAATAAATAACCTCAAGGTGTTCTTGAGATGTCGCTTTCACAAGATACACATGCAAAGTCACCGTGACCTTGACCTTTGACTACCAAAATCTAATCCTTGAGTCCATTCAAACATTTGCACCAAACTTGAAGTAAACGTTCCTGAGATATTGTGTTCACAAGAATGAGACTGACAAGGTTACCAGGACCTTGACCTTTGACTTATGAACACCAAATTCGAATCAGCTCATCGCTGAGTACAAGTGAATGTTTGTGTCAAATTCCTTCAAGGCGCTCTTGAAATATTGCATTAACAAGAATGTGCTGGACAGACGGACAGATATACAACCTGAAAACTAAATTAAAATGCATCTGACTGAGTGTGTAAGCTTTCAGTGCACAATGATTTTTATCAGACGACGCATTTAAAAAAATGCTTACAAAAAAATAAGTACCTTACATTGACACTTTGTTCACTGGGGATAGGTAATGATGGCTACCAGAGAAATCCAAAGCTCTTTCCTCTTCCTATGTTGGTTGTACAATGGTTGACCTTATTCCTTTGTGCAGTAAACTGAGCTTTCATTTTATTGGGAGATCGTACCCGGTGGCAGACAGAATTGCACAGTGAAAGTAAGGCTTTGAGCCAACCACTCCAAAGGCTGTGATGGTGTCATTATTCTATAGCCATAACATTCTGTAATCAACATTTACTTTATAATGATAAGTTAAAGCAAAAAGCATGCCTATGTCCACTTTTACCAAAAACAACTGGATGAAAATAACAGGACAGTGGTTTGAAAATGTTAAAAGGCACTTTGTTGGATTTCATGGATCCAACAAAAATGCCAAACTGAACAATCATGGTCAATAATATTTGAATAGAAAATTGCTTTGTGTCAAAAGCAGTGAGCTGTCCTGACTCTCTCCTTGAGGAGAAAACAGACCATCTCTTTTTAGCATATCCTGGTTACAGGATCCCTCCAGGTCCCATAATATGTAGAGCTGTGGATAAGGCCAGGGTTTTCCAAACGCATGTTCAAGAGAAACCATTGACCTTTAAAACTGTAGTCTGTTTGGGTTTATTTCACTTTAGCACTTGTCACAAAGAGGAAGACAATTTCTGCACTTCAGTTAACAAAGAAAGCAGCAAGATGTATCAGGACAGAGCTTTCCTGACTCTCACAGAAATGGCTGCTCTTTGAAAAGGGTCATCATACCACTACAAATATAAAATCCTTCACTCTAGGCCGAAGTGGCCTTGTTGCCATTTAACAAGCAGCAAATGAATTTCACACTAATTTGTTATCACAAGCTCTTGAGGACCGTCAAACAGTTATAACAGAGACAAATATAGCAGTCTTATAAAAATAATGAATTAATCTTTACTACAAAGACTGCTTTCATTTGCACATCACACAACTCCAACTGGCTACTGTGCAAACCTCAGTGCAATGTTAATGAGGAGTTGCGTTTACAAATTCACATGAGCCATTTGCCAGATGAATGAGCTGTGTTACAGTTTCTGTGCAAGCAAATGTTGCTCATATGCATCAGTTACAAGCTCACCTTCCTGCTACAGTTGCATATTTAGCCTATCTGTCAAAGACGGAGAGGGAAGACCAGATTCAAGACACTCAAAGCCAACATGCAACCTATGCATTACAAACATGTCATGTAATATTTGTTCTGTCTAATACCACAAAACTCACTCACAACAGGGTGGAAACACTTCACTCCATTAACACTGTAAATACAATGCCATGTATTAGCCCTGAAACAAACATGACCTTGTATTGTAAAGTGTGTTGTCCCTCTCATTTCCAAGCAGGGGTAGAGAACAAAATATACACTAATGCACCTTAAAATACAATATACTACACCCCCCAAACTAAACGACCTAAAAGTATTTTTATATGCCTCTTATCACAATTCCACTCAGTGCAGCATTTGGTTTTTTTTTTTCTTCAACAAAATAAAAGAGTAAACAGACTAAAAGGTATCAAGAAATTGCTCACTAATCCACTTAGTGTGGCACTGTAATAAAAGTACAGAGCACTATAAATGAGTAATATATTCACAATTCAAAGTAGTGTTATAGCTGAACTTTAACATTATTTAACAAAATCAGTCACAATTCTGCTTACTATTACAGCATTACTATAAAAGCAGTTCGCTACAAATAAACAACAAAAATTTCAATTCCACTTAAAGTGTTGTAGCAGCTTAACATGAAAAAAATCAGTTCCTACTTATTGGAGTAGAAGCATTTCAATAAATCTGAGTATCTGCCACAGATCAGGGCTCTCCATTTATGACACCTGTGTGAAAGCGGATGTAAACAAAGGATTGGGCAGGGTGAGTGCTCGAAATAACCGATCAATTAAAAAATACATTGATTAGGCCTGATACCACTCCCTCCGATCTGATTGGGACATCCCTAATTGCTGAAGTTGCAATAAACAACCCAAGCTGAATGAACACCTGGTGTCTCTGCTGGTAATACTCTGCCATTAATTATAGTTACTGGATGTAACTTCAGTTCAAAACTTGAGTACAAAAACTGCTGGAGTGGGGATTGACGTGGCAAGAGTCAGACGTCAGTAGATTATCATAATTCATAAAAATGCAGTGCAGTGACGTTACTGACATATATAACGCTGACCTGCCTGCGCATTCATCCCGAGCTAGACTTGTTCATATGAGTCAGCTGTCCCGTCACTCTGTTTGTCACTGTGTGTGGAGGCTGCAGTCCGCAGTGTAGTTCATACACTTCACTGATAAACCACAGAATTATACAGTATCATTGGGCTACATTCTAATTCTGTTGGGCACACTGTAATGCATGATCTTGGTAATAAGATGCTGCTTGTCACTTTAATTTGCAAGTCTCTGCCTTTGTGCTGCTCACTCCAAACTGACACACAGCCAATCAGCTGGCCTGTGCCCAGGGCCTCAATGACTCATCATTTCACTTCCTGTCTTATTACACGCCCTCACTTCCTGTTTGTGGATCTGAACAGTGTTATTACTGGTTCACTACACCAAGATGCCTAATTTAGATAAAAGGCCAGGTAGGATGAAATGAGGACAGAGTTTACACACATGCACGTACAGTGTGCGTGTATTTGTGTGTCTATGTGTGTGCGTGTGTGGGTATGCTTGTGTAAGCCTGCAGCCTATGCACTGATGAGAGTGGACAGGAGTAGCCTGGGGTAATCATGTCTTTATCCTTGCTGATGGCTGAAAGCAATTCATTGCAGACGCTCACCTTTCACACGCAAACGCGCGCACACACACACACACACACACACACACACACACACACACACACAAGGAGAAGAAGGGGCCCTCACTGCTGGAGCCCTGCCAGACAAGTCCATCTGCTTTTAAAATGGAACCCAATTTACCACACCTAGAAGGCCTCGACTGCTCAGGGACCCACAGTCCCACCAAGCAGAGAGGCTGAAACTGTAATACAGCAGGGTAACCCGATCTTCCATCTACGGCCTTGCATCAGCACCTGGGAGTGGGATTTGAGTTGCTCAAGCGCTGTTGGTTAAAAAGGTTTGATAGGAGGCAGTCCAACTCTCAAGTAAAATCATTCATTGGCCCTGCGACATTCACTTACTCGTTGTGACAGCAGCACCCTTACACTGCTGTTCAGTACAAATGTGTAAAAAAAAAACAAAAAAAAAACTGATTGCGGTACGACCGTCAGTCTCCAAGTGCGTGCAGACTTGGGAATGGCAGCCCTGCGGCGACAGTCATGAGCTCACATTAAAACAGACACAATGTGTTGTTTTAACTTGCTTGGTTCTATAAAATTCCATTGATGGCGTGCACACACATACACACACGCACACAATATAAACCCCTCTCCTCAAGGCTCTCAGCGGTGGAAACCCCCTTCAGTCACACATAGATCACATAACCTCTCTTGACATCGGAGGACAGCACTCCCAATGGAGAGATGCAGATTCACACACGCTCAGTGCTGGCCAAGGCTCCAGACTGCCATTGTCCTTCAGAGTCATCCAAACAAAACAAAGAAGAGGGTCACGCAAGGCCCCCTGTGCAATGGTAAATAACTGGAGAGAGGGAGAGTCAGAGAGGAAGAGACAGAGAGAGAGAGAGGAAGTGAGAGAGAAATTGAGAGAGACAAATCCACTGACAATGACAGTGTTATATGGAGCACCGAGTGCAAAATATGATCATCTGGGGGCAGGTGAATTCCACTAATGTTCAATCATTCAAGAAGAATCTGACACTGCTTGGATGGAAAATATGTCAGCTCCGTGATGTACAGAGCAAAAACAACAATGTAAAGAAAGAATTTAAATTATCTCACCTCGAGGTGCGAGGAGTTATAGTTAGAATAACACGTGGTGAAAACACATCCATTCAAGTTGGAGTTTTATAACGGTATTTTATACTCTGTAGAATAACAGAAATTTACATCTCACTGCAGGAGACAGTTTTATGTGTATAACTGCTAGGTGAGTGTTGCTTCCGTCAAAGACATGCACAGGCAGAAAAATCCAAACGGCTTAGATTGTGCCGATGTTAATCATTCATTACTGCTGAGTGACCCTTATTATAAAACCATCTTTGTTGTCATTATTCATCGGGCATAAAATGCTAGCCTGTTAATTCAGACTCAGGATGTCGACAATAGACGGCCTACAAAGGGCTTGGAAGCCACAGTCCGCCTCCCAATTGGTCTTTCATATGCTAATGAGGGAACTGTTTTGGGTTTACTGGCCTGGTTGGAAATGATTTAGGGTGACACCGGTGCTCTGAGCCTTTATGTTTAGGCTGGCCGCGGGGGCTCATATATCACCCTGATCATTAATCAATTAGCGTCTCCTAGCCACCTGTCGGACACATCGGCGCACAAAACATTCCTGCCCTTGGGCAGTTGCTAGACGATGATCATCAGTAGCACTACTATTACCTTCCAACCCCTCGGCACACCGCCCCCCTCCTCCCCTTTATGGTAATGCCCTGATGGATTACATAATCACACCCAAACACTGCCCGCAACGAAAAGGGCTTCACTCCAAGGAAAGCAAATCTGAGTGGAAACCACCATGGTGGGTTTTTTTAATGGGTTTCCCCCTCCCAACTCAATTGAACAGCAAGTTTTTTTAACATGCATTTGCTCTCCGCTGTCACAAACAGAAAAGACGAGGCAGAGAGGAATTGATGCCGACCTTGAAGGAGAATCAATAAGCTGACGGCTATTCAAAAGTGCTGAATGCACACCACTGCTGCGTCCTCCGTTGTTTTAAATGCAACTGCCTCCAGTGGGGTATTGATGGTTGTTTAGTATTGATGACGTGTCACAGTAGCCAAATACATGTGAGATGGAAAGGTCTAAACTATCAGGGTGTTAGTGACATTAAAGCGAGTTCAGAAAAGTGATTTTGTTTAGACTGGGTGAAGTTAAACTGCTGACTTGCAGTAAGTCAACTAGAAACAAGACTGCAAAAACAAACAGACGGTGGTTTTCTGTCTTACTGTTCATTCAACACACATTCATTTTTAATTAAAAATGCCCCGAATCTAAGTTTCTGTAAACTTCCAGTTTCTGAAAAACTAAAAGACAGAGAGGGAGGGGTGGAAAAAAAGTTCCATTTTTCATGGTCTGAGTTGTTTTGTTTAAAGACAGGCATCAGGCTTTGTGATCTCATGAAGCCACTTGTCATTAAAAAAATCCTCAAAGATTTTCTGATTTCTAAACAACTGCCCTCTGCCCAAGTGACACAAATAGGCCTGTCACGATATCCAATTTTGTCGGACGATAAATTGAAAGTAACTCCGATAAACAATATTTTTGTCATTTTGAGATCAATTTATGCCACTGATATAATGATAGCATAAAAGCATACTAATGCAAGTACACCCTTTCAAAGAACAATACACTTTTAATTCTTTCAAATATTATGACAGTGGAATAAGAATACGAAAAACATATCACATAAATATATAAAGGCTGTCACAGAACTTTAATCATTGCACTTAATCACTTTTTTAAATCATGTTTTCAATTCCATAATTGTGCATTACAAAACAGTTGTAAAGTCAGTATTAACAAAGTAAAGCAGTTCTTACCAAATTATCTCGGTTAGGAATCAAATGACAGCAAAAAGCTGCATGGGACTAGCATAACTAAGCATGTCTGTAAAGAGGAGACTCATTGATATATTTTTTTTAGGTAATTAACACCTGTTACACTATTCAAAAAAGTTTTTAAAAATTATAGCGCCTTTTTAGGCATAGCCCAAAATTACTCAGTTTGAGACTATATAGTTTGGCTGACAAAAACAAAACTAAGTGATGCCTTTTCTGACTAATGAACAAGCTTAGCAATACTCTGGGAACACCAAAGTTGGCTTCATTATGCTGCAGTCGGCTCCCGCAGATGGAGTGGACAGCCTGGGAGCCAACAGATCCGCTCCTGGATTTACGGAGTGGAAGTTGTAGGGAGTCTAAATTTACAAGAACTGACATTTTTGGCTTATTGCTGGGGTTGGCAAGCTCAGGTCTATCTGAACTGTGCCTCTTCTACTCCAAAAGTAGAGCTGCAGGCTACCTGTAAGCTGTGCTGTGTCGTCTTTTAGTGTTGTTTTGTTTTTCTTCTGATTTTCACAAATCGGCGGGGATGGAGAGGGAAAAAAATGGAAAATTTCTGAGCCCATGTCTTATGCTCTTTATTCTGGCATCATGTTTGCTAAAAATGTTGGTGACATACTTATGTAAACAAACATGCATGTAAACAAAACGGGCAATATCGAAGTCAGCAAAATAAGGTCATGTCCATATATCATACAGTCAGTCTGTAACATAAGTATCGTGACAGGCCTTGCCATCAAATGATTATTTATATTGGAGATTTGTATGTAAATTTGAACTCTTATGCAAAGGCCCTTACTGCCACTACACAATCTCTTTTCACAGCCTTGCTCACTGACAATACCCAAACTCCCACCACCCTCCCATCCAACCCCCAGAAAGCCTTCACATTTTTCACACTTTTTTGTTATTTGGAACTAATTCTTAAAAGCAGCTGAAGAGATAAGTGGCACTAAAATTAGAGCCTAATCCGCCAACCCTCTATATGGGGACATGGAGAAAGTAGATTTGTCAAGCCTTGATTTAGCAGTATTCTCTCATTATAAAAGTAGCACTCTTCACGCAGCTTAGCAATACGAAATGGCTCAATCAGTCTCATGTGGAACATTTAACGGGGAAGGGGGGGGGGGGGGGGTGGGGGATGGAGTGAGGGCCTATCTGTGAACCCAGAAAACTTGGCATCACGCTGGTGCCATTATTGTGTTGCCAGCATTGTTATTTCTACCTGTGCTGCACTCTTCAACTCTGAGGGTTCCCCATTGAAAATGACATTCGCCATACACTTCAAAAGGCTCCAAACACAGGAGTTGTTTCACTTGGGGATTGTAGAAAATCTGGGCCACTGTGTTTGGGTGTGTAAAGTGTGTAACACTGGGCTGGGCACTTGAGACTGGGAGTTGTTGTTTTTTTCTCTCTCTCTCTCTCCCTCTCTCTCTCCCTCTCTTTCGTCTTTAAAATCCAACCAGCTCAGGCAAGGAGCCAGCTACCGACATTATCAGGTGGATTTTCAAAAGAACAAAAGCCCCTCTGCAATTCTTTACACTGCCAGTAGAAAAAAAAAGCTGAGCAGAAACCCCATCCAGCATAGATACTCAGTGTGTGCATCTGTGTGCATACACATTTATAGTCCCCTGTCCTTGGTATTTCACCCAAATTCATTTCTTCCAGAAGATTATTTTCCAGATAATCTCACACTTTCTTCTATTTACTTATCTCTTCAATAAAGTCCTAAAAACCGGCTGTGATATTCAGAGTGCAAAGGTCAAAACTAAAGCTGAGAACACAGAGAGGAAAGCATATCTGTTCTGGCTCACTGTATCTAATCACATTCACAACATAAATGTATCTCAGAGGCCACAAGGCCAAATAACAGATATTTCTGGGAAGATAAATCTGGAAGCGGAAAGAATCTCACACTTGACTGCAAACAAGTAAAGTGCATAGTTGTGTTGCCTGGTATCTGCTGGTGGACAAGCAGTGTGGAGAGAAAAAACTACTGCCTGAGCAAGATAAAGGCTATCCACAGGGTACAGGGGCAGAGAGAAGACAGCAGGAAGGAGGAGGGTGATGGGCAACAGGGCAAAAGCTTGACCTCAAAGGGTCAATAGGTGATTAGTAACATTTATCACACCTATGTGAGCTGCTAAACGAGAAGTCAGGCAGCTTCTCTCTGAAGAATTCAGCCGCATTTCGATGTCAAAGACCAAATGAAGGCTGGGCCCACTACTGGCAACCAGATGCCCTGTGTTTATGACAAAGACAAATATTGGAATCCCTAAGTGGAAAAACATGCCATGCTGGCACACGGCAGCAGCAGTGAAACGTTACATCATTTTGACGATTTAATGAGCGCGGCCTGGATCGGATCATAAGTTTAAATACCTGCCAATGCCAATATAAAAGCTTGTATTTCATGCTTCATGAGAGAGGCTAAAAAATAAGTTTCATTCGATAGGAAAACAATGGTTGGAGGATGAAGGGGCTGCGGTTGTGGTTGAGGGGGAGGAAAGCAGCACTGATGAAAGCCATGCAAGGTATCTGAACGCAGGGAATCCATGGAGCCACAGTTCAGCCGCACTGACATTCACACGGAGGAAATGACAAAGACACAATTGAGTGCAGGATCAGATTTGGAACAAACATATCATAAAACAGCTCACCCCCAGGGGACTGCCCCGACAGGGGCTGAAGAAGCACGGCAGTTCTGCATTGTTTTGGTGCTCTGGACAAGTGGAGCAGAGTTTGAGTGGGTATCGTGGGCCAGAGGCCAACAGAGATGAACGCACGCTGCTGTGCAGAAGGACAATTAGGCCACACTCACGCAACAGGCATCCATCAAAGTGAAGATGACAGCCAATTTGATATAAAACAAACATAGCCTTCTTGTTAGCCATTTCATATCTTGTGCATGGGCAGAAAATCTACAATTACTTCAGTATGAGTGAAATGCACAAACAAAACACAAATTAGTGATGGCATCCCATTTTCTCATCCCACTCCTCCTACACACAGAGAAGATTAACTGCTTTCAGTTGCAAACACAAGCTCTCAAGCACTTTCTTCAAATCACTCGAAGAACTCAAGCGTTTCGACTGTCCAAATCCAGTGAAAGGTTATTATGAGGCATTGGTTCAAGAGGTGTCTGTATCACCTAATTTTTGTGACTTTCTGAAATTTACCATCTGACAATCAGGCCTCTTGCTCCGGCTTTAAAGGTCCAACATCATCCCCATACCAGTTAGCAGGCAAAAAAAAAATGATGATAAATGATAAATGATAAATGATGATTTCCAATGCAACAACCAAAGGCAAAAATCCATGAAGACAAGAAGAATGTATGGATGTAGTGGCTAAATATAGTCAAGGAAATATCCATAAAATAACCTTAAAACTGCACTAGTAGCACACAAAGTAACAATTCAAACCAAAAGCCTCGCAGTATGCTCCTAGCCCCAAACTACAGACAAGTGAGGACAGTGGTGGGGAAACCCATAAAAAGTGTCATTATATATACATGGTAAGAGCTAGGGATGCACAATTTCACATTTTTTGCCAATATCCAATATGCCAATATATATTAACTCATTTCCATATCCATTTTTTCCCTGCCTAAATTTAGTGGTCATCAAGTCTCCTCTGAATTAACATCATGTTATGCATACTCTTATCATTATGGCCCACCAGCAGATAGAGACATAAAATGCAATTTTTTTTAATGTATGTAATATTCATTCATTGTCCAAAATAATAAAAATATTTAAAATTAAGGTTAATGCTTTGTACACTTTGTCAATAAAAAAAGAAAGAAATTTGCAATATCGGCAGAACTCAGCATGTTGGCCAGTTGCGATATGTAATTTTAAAGTCAATATCTACCGATACTAATGATGTGCCAATTAGGGATGCATGATAATATCGGCACCTCATTAGTATTAGACAATGAACAGACAATGAACTAGAGAAGACACCGACACTGAGAGCACCAAGGAGAATGTCCTCAGTATATGGGTCAATTTTCTGTTTCAGTACAGTATTAAAGTTTACTTGGCTATAAAAAAGAAAACAAACACTCTGTGGGTCCACAAAATCAGGCTACCATTCATTTTCCATCGAGCAGCTCCAGACTTTATGACCTATGACATCACAATTTTGAGAATTACTTCTCTGGTTTCTGTCTTTTAGAGATTAGCTCATGTTCACAAATATTGATTGAACTTTCCTTGACTATGAAAATAACATACTGGATTTTAGTTGGTGCGTCCCTTTAAGTCTGATCTCTAGGGCACAGCTGACATATCCTGCATGGTTTGTTTACATGAGTGCACAGCTGATGGGTACAGTGGTATGTTTACACGGTGTAACGTAAGTGCACATACTGATATAACAGATTCAGTGGGGACAGAGAGATGCTTGCTTTCCCGCTGTTAAGACACAGTGTTAGGCCTACATTTTCTCAGAGGGAAACATTTTTACTGGACACCACGACCGGAGAGATTTAAATATATCAGACTGATAAAGCTGCTTGCTGTGTGTGTTTAAGAGAGACAAAGAAAGAGAGGGAAGAAGGTAGAACGCTATAGCACAATGTTTCTGTAAATTATTAATAACTTGCACAGAACGCTGCTTTGTGACTTGCGCGCCCAATAATGCACATTTTCTGACAAGCTAACCCAAACCACGCGACCCGCGGGTTGTGTAGTGACTCGCACATTTCTATTCTGCAGTGAAAAAGATCTCTATCGGCCAGAACAGATAACCATTGACAGCCTTTTCTTACTCCAGGCACAATATCTAATTTTCTGTAGCCTCTTTATTGATCTCATGCACCAATGATTACTTCCGCTTTATAAATATATTGCTAGGGTTTGACGAAAATTTTAATGGAAATACAACATGAATGCAAGAACTAACTTGTTTACATAATGCCTTCCACAGACAAAGACCTTGAGTTCCCCTCAGTATCTGTGTTTATAAGGTTGTACAATGATGCAATCTTTGAGTTAAGTCCGCATCAGTTTTATAGTCCCTGATTGAGGGAAAATATCCCTCTGCTGACGTAGAAGGTCAGTGTTTACTGCAGGGTCTTAATTTAGATACTAGAAATGTGTCACATGGAAGCAGCACAAACCGTGCAAAACAAGTTTCCTTGGGTCCTTGTAATAAAAAAAAATATAGCTTGTGGCTGGAGCAAGCTTATACTAGGTGTGTCCCAGGCTGATCCGCAGGATGGGGATTGAGGCCATCAAGTCATTTTTTAATGGATTAAATAAAGCTCAATTTCTTTCTGATCCTTTGTTTGTCATAATCCATTGCACTCCTTCAAACACTAGAACTTGTTCCTTAACACCCAGTATTGTGTTGCAAGTAAGTCAACTGCAAGGCAATATGAACGAAACAGTTCATAGCCAAGAGTTTCAATTAGATAGCTGTAGCAAGCAAAGCCAGTTTAGCTGTTAAAAAGAGATTGTTTTGCCTGTATTTCGGTGCCATCGCGCAAGTGGGCAACACCTCTTAAGTGGTGAATTTGAATTTAAGTATCTTGTTCATGCTGTGAATGAGAAAAGAATTTCTTGATCCTGTCCATATCTTACTGCCACATAAGACTGCCACATAAAACCATAGAGTGGTACAGGAATAAGTCAGGAATGAGTCTAAAAAAAAGCCAAAATTAGTTAACATTTTATAACTCTCAGTTCGCTCATCTCATAGTCAGTGGGTTTTTTATTTGGGCTATTAGTTAGGTGTCTGAAATAAAGTCTGTGGTTAACACAAGCTTAAGAGATTTTCACATTTTGTCTCACAACATAAGCTGCGCCAGTTCTACGCCAGACTATAGAACATCATCATGCCAGTCACAGTTTTGCGGCCTTATTGAGGTGGCGATGTAGTTTGTTTGTAACATAAAGTTAGTGTTCTACTTCTGGCAATTGCATTTACACTTCAAATATCCTAAAAGTGGTGTTCATTTGTGAAAATGATCTTGCTGAACAAAATGTGTAAGTTTCATAAACTTTTGTTTGCCACAGAGCTTATTTTTTACTAAAATCCAATGAAAAAGAAAAATCCCAAAGGCTTTTTTGTCAAGGGAACAAGGGTGATGTTAACTTCTGGGCTGGCCTTCAAACATACGTCATCCCTGCAGCTCTCTAAACAGGTCACAAACTATCAATAGAAACTGTCAAAGAAAAGCAGTGATACAGGCTATATGTTGTTCTTAATGCAAAACTTTTTCACATCTCTTATTAGGCAGGGCAAGATGGCCCTAAGTACAACTGTGGACAGAAGAAAACTGCCAAACTGTGAATTGGCAAAGGGCACCGAGTCGAGTAGGCAGTAACTAAGAAAGCTAGGAATGGCTGATGTGTACAAATGAGAGGTTCTGCAGAAATCACCCCAGAACACGAAGCAGAGCGGCGCAGAGAAGCCTCCTGGAACACAGTCAACACATTTCACACACGCAGGGCCTGGAAACAACACGCTTGGGGCTTCCACCTTCATTTAGATGAAAATGGACCTCCTCGAGAGGAAATAAAGCCATTTTTAACTCCCCCTCTCACTACGAGTCGGCCTCCCATAATGTGCCCAGTCAATGGACTGTGGGTTTATTCAACTGCAGGCAGCCCACAGCACAACCATAAATAATGTAGGGCAGCTCACATGAAACCCTAATCACCATTGTGCTGTCACCCAACAGAGAAGATTGCTTGTTTAATTTACTGCGCCGCATCTGTCTCAGTTCTGCCCAATTTAGCTTCACAATTTCAGTGGGCAAGTACTCCAGGTATTTATCAATATGCTTTTCATCCAATGCCATGAATCAATAGGAAGGCAATGTTCATGTATGTGAGTCTGTGTGAGTTTGTTTGTACACGTGTGTGCGTGTGTATGTGCGCACACGCGCGCAAGCATGTTTTGGGCTACGGCGCATATGTGTGCCAGGAAGAATAAACAAGAAAGCTTCAGTTTGTGAAACAACAAAGGCCATCAACACTCAATAACCAGGGACTCATTATTGGCCGTATACAACGCACTTCATTACATTACTATTCCATTAGCATGCAGGCATTTGCATATTCACGTCACCTCTTTACAGAGGCTGTTGATCATAAATGGCAGCCATATGCTGCCTGGTGTGCCATATTACAGAATTATTACTGCAACACAAAAAGCCAAGAAAAATGGAAATTATGTTGACACAAAATGAAGTACAAAACCAATCAAAGGATCTGCCGTTACTGACAGTGTCTCACAGTCTCACTGACTGAATGGGTATCATTTACATACACGAGTTATGCTTCCTTGCTGACAAACATCTGCAGGCTGAGGCTGAGTCTGCTGGGTGCATTTCTGCAACACTTTCCTCACAAATACATGTACTGTGCATGCATTTTATTCATGTGTTAACTACCAAAACAACAACAATGTATTTAACTTTTATAGGAACAAACATATAAGATTAATTACTGCTTTATAAACTCACACAAAGGTTAATGTAATTAGCCCATAATTGGTTTTTTGCTGCACTTTTTATGGGGGTAACCTTGGTTTACCGTCCACTCCTCCAGCTGCAAACACTGGAATCCTGCCCTCCTACAGGTTCTGTACCGCAACATCTGAGCATGACAGATATTTGGTGTGATGGCTCTTCTGCACTGTGATGACAGCCCATGGAGACAGAATATGTAGCAGAGGCGCACTAGCTGCACAGACTTGGCGGGCACAAGCCAAGGCTGCAGAGCAGCATGATAACGATGCTATGAGCTGAGCCACTTACGACTGGCTAGCTGTTCAAAGTAGCAGCAGCAACAGTGGTATCATCTTTGTTCAGGACCATTATCTCTCCACTGTGGTGTTCACTTCACACTGATAAATGTGGCCTAGCAAGGAGAGCTAATGTGCAAGCAGCTGCAGCCGAAGCAGCTGGGTAATACACTGTCAACTGCCACATACGCCCACACAGGAGGCACAATAGAGGGGATTTGTTCCACTGAAATCAGTGTTAAGATGCTCTGGTTTGTGTTGTGCTTTGAAACTGGCCATGGCTGCTGCACAGGAGATTCACATGTAATGGTCCCAATAACGGACTGGGAATGACACAAGAGCTGTCAAGTGTCGTAATTAAAGCGATGAGATTTAGTATGATGGAGAGCAGCCCAGCTAATAAGTAACCACTACAGTGTTGATAGACTCTTGTTTGTTGAAACTGTGTTTTCCAGCAAAAACACCAACCATTCCAACAATGCAGTTTCTCAGTTGTGAATATTTCCAGCTTTTCTTTGCTTTATATCATTGAAAACTGAAAACTGGTTGGACAATAGAAGACATTTTAGGACATAATTTTGGACCCTTGGAAAGTAGGATGGACACTTCCAGCATGTTTTGAATTTTATAAACTAAAGAAAACAATACACTGATTAGAAGAATAAACGAAAGCTTTGTCAATAAGGAAAATAATCTTTACAATGCATGGGCATGAGAAGGTGGATACTGACCCTCTATACAGTTCATAAATAGTTGGCTCTTTTACCATAACACATTGGCTATCAGAACATTTGTTTTAAATCTTGAACAGCATATGATCAGGTGTCAGAAAATAAATGAAAAAAAGTTGCTTAAAATGTGTCCAGGACAGTTTTGGAGCTGCTTTTAAGATGCATAGCCATCAGAGAGTTTTAAGGAAGCTTATAATGGGGCAGACAAAGAGCGTAGGTATGTTATGCCCAGACTACATAAGCGGCTTCAGCGAAAAAAACAATAGGAGGTCTAGCACCATTCAAAAGGAAATTTTGTTACATGCAGCCTAAAGAGAAATTATTTTTGAGACGAGGGAGCTCACATTCTTAGGACTAATGGGACCAATGATTTAAGTTTGTCTTAGCAGTTTTCATATAGCTCCTAAACCCCATCGCCAGAATAAATATTTGAATTGTACATTTTTGCAAACCATGGTAATGTAACATTTGCATTATGTGGTGGACATGTTGAAACTTTACGTTTCTTTGTGTTTAAAGAATGTTTTGGTCAACATGTGGTTCTGTTTGGTGTCACAATCACAGTTAGAAATGCCATCGACGTGTCACTAAAAAACACCAGTTCTGTTGTTTGCTGGTCTCAAACAATGATCTGTAGTGGTCAGGAGCTAATGTTCGTCACGCCATCTATGCACATACATAGCTGTACATTTTTACATTGCGTAGGCATGTTCAAATAGATTCAATTAGATTCCAAATCGATTTTTTCATCTATTTGGACATTCTTTATCACTGTTTTTGTTGTATTCGTCTGTCTAAGTTTCCAACTCCCTAAAAAAAAAAAAAATATATATATATATATATATATATATATATATATTAATGACACCACTGTCAGTAAGGTAATTATGTAAATGGAAGATTTTCTTCATCTGCACAACCCCCCCAAATCAATCACTACAATGTCATAACTGACTGCAGACCCACACTTGGCACAACGCAGTAGTGGTATTATCAAGGAGTGCTTAAGGACAGATTGGCTGGTCAGACATCTGTGTAAGTGACACCAGCTCTCTGGCTAGCTGTCTGACTCATGGCAGCAGAGGGTTAACTTGGCAGCTCAGCTGTACAGTGCAGCTCTAAAAGGAATATTAACAGCATGTCCCTCAGTGCAGACTGAGAGAGAGCAACAGGAAAAAGGAGGACGGAGAGAAAAGGAGAGATGGAGAAAAGGCAAGGAGCAAAAGGGGTGGGTGTGCGAATCCAATTTCCAGTGACAGTGCGCTCAAGATCACTGTTTCAGTGAAAGAACATATCATCTGTCAAAGTTAATGGCAGTGTCCTGGGGAAAATGAAGGAAAATAGAATGGAGACCATTCATTAAGAAGGTGGGGGATGGGGGTGTGTCGAAGCCACCGGTCTGCTCCACTGTCTCTCAGGGAAAATAAATATATACACAAGCCATTATTTGTGCATTTACGAGGTGGCAGTGCTGCTGCGATCAAGGGCTGGTTCTCATGCTACAGAGATAATATTAGCGCAGATGCCTGAATAGGAATCTGTGGGCTCCAGCACAGAGCTATCACTGGGAATGAAGAAGTCGGCCTGGCTGCCTGGTAGGATGGCTGGCAGGCTAGCTAACAGGCCCGGCCAGCCTGTCTCTCACTCAGAGCTGTGGATGTACTCAGTGGAAGCAATTGATACCATTGTTTTATGGAGAGGAGGGTGGAGGGGGATTAAGGACCAACAATAGGGCTCTTTCACTGGAAATGTCAGCCGTCACGCCGGGGGACTGTCCGACTGGGCAGAGACACTTTTGTAAAAAGCCAAGGTACAAAATGAGTGTGGAAAATAGTATGAAACCCTGTGACGAGGGCAATGAAACAGTTTGTCATGGGCTAGAATATTCCCGTGCCAAATGGTAGCAATGCAATCTCAAACATGAGACAACAGGCTATGGGAAACTTTACAACATTGATCATGTGAGCTCATGTAAAACAGAAACACAAGGCTTTCCATCAATTGTTTTATGTCCTAAGCCTCCTACAGACTTTAAGATTTTAGCAGTCTTATAAGTTTAGTGCAAGCTACACTGGATCTAATAAACTTGGATACGACGGTAAGTTTGATGTATGCAGACTGTACAATGACTATGCTTACTGGATCACAGGCCGTACATACATAGCCTTCAATGCCTAATAACAAAACGTCATTAGTGCGCATCATGTTCATACAGCGCTGTAGTGGTAAGAGAAAAACTAAAACATCATCAGCATCATTTCCTACTGCATTTCCAATGGTTGTTTGGTAGACGTAGGTCAAAACAGCAGTCACACAGTGAGATGGTCATCCCAAATTTCTGAAACTGTCAGAATTTTATCCCAGGCAGTCTTTGATTGCAAGACTGACAACTGCCATCCTTGAACCTCTCTCTTACTGTGCAATGTAGGACCACTGTTTTAGAGCAACAACTAAATGTTTCTGACATAATTTTTAAGCCGCATGGCTTATTTCAGAGTCATGGTGGTGGTGGTGGTGGTGGTGGTGGTGGTTGGGGGGGGGGGGCTAACCGGTATTTTTGGACTTAAAGCCTCTTTTTGGGATGTCTGTCTCTACATTATTTTGAACTGTACCTTTGCTAGCAGCCCTAGAGTTTTCAAACAAATCTTTATTGATAATTTCAATAGCCAGAACAGTCTGCAAGGGCCAAGGTATCATTTTATTACCTGTTTTACACATACAATGTGAGCACTCAGTTTGCCACTTGACGATCAGACTGCACAATGTGAGCAAATAAATCATGAGCTTCGGCTTCAAATCAAATGCGATTCCCTCTTACAGTGGGAGCTGGAATTAAATAACATTTCTAAAACAGGCTCAAATCAAACAGTATGTGCCCAGCTTTAAGGATCTGTTTGTCTTTTTAAAAAAAGCAGAACAGCTCTGCAGATATATGTGTCAAAGATTTCAAGGTCTACCAAAACAAGCAGAAGCTTGAAACACATTCCAAATCAATAACCAGGATAATAGGTTATATGGGTCTTTAGCTCAGCCTCATTAGGAAAAAAGAGACAAACGTGGCCTGATTCTTCAGGCAAATTAACATAGCGAGGAACCTAAAATATCACAACCGATGATCCACTCTGGGACGTTTTATCATGAGATTATACAACAGAGAGATACAAAGTTCTCTCTCGGAGTGCTTTGATAACCCCACTGGCCTTGGACCTCTTTGAAAATCTCACCCTGAAGGTTTGAGGTGAATACAAAGAGCAAGCTGAAGTGAGGTGCCCTGCCGCTTTAAGGCTGGGATGAAACCGAGTTATTCTACCACTCTGACCTAATTGCTCTCTCGCTCTCCTGACATGAACACTGGGAGCTGTGCACTCTGACACGTAAAGATTATTTAATACCATCAAAGCCATAAAAGGAGGAATAAAAGGAGGCGGTGTGAAAGAGGGAGGTAGTTAACCCTTGCGGATCTTGCAGGGCCGGGAAGTCCAGAGAGCTATGCAGAAAGCAGCAAAAAGACAATCAGTATGCAAAAGCAAGCCTAACTGCCGCCGGCCAACGTGAGTGGAGCTCCCACATCCCGACATCACAGCGGCTCCAGAACTCCCCCTCCAAAAAAAAAAAAATCCCACTCGGCTCCGGCTACACTCTCCTGGTATCGGCTCCCACCCTTCTTCTCTCCTGCTTTTCCCACACTCGCCCCAGTCCCTAAGGCAATGACTACGTCATTGGGCACCACTGCCAAACCACTGTAATATCCCAATTTATTTCTACTTATTCTGACAGAGTCGGGGCCTGTTTCATTTAGGTCAAGGCTGGTTTCATTAGTGTGAAGCTACACTGTTTCTCTGGACTCCATTTTTAAAAGTAACTGTTTCTTTATTAGGCCAAAGACTGCTGACGAAACACTGGCAACTACAGTATATTGGTAAACCAACACATGTACACATCAAAACAAAGTCTAAAACACTAGCCCTCTGGATTTTCCTATTTGCAGTTAGTAAAACTCTAATTCTGCTGTGCGGTTTTTACTTTAAATACTTCCTACTCCTGAAAGAGAGTGTCTAGTCAAAATCTGACAGTGTGTGGGTGGGACTGGGTAGAGGTGTTTACCGTTAGGCGCTGGGTGACATCTCCAGGGTGCCCTGCCATTGTGGGGAGCGTGTCTCATCTGTCAGTGCCTGATGAGTTTGTGCTGCATAGCCTCATGAGTCAACCCGGCTCGTCAACAACAGGGGGCAGGCGCTGTGGCAACACAGTGTGTCGAGAGTCGACCACCACAGACCAAAGCAAACCAAACCACCTGACACACTGAGAGCTTTTTCAGAGAAAGCTAGGTCCAGTGCCAAGTTTAGCCATGAGTATATCTCTAAGAATATTTCCTCTTCTCGTCTACTGTGCAATCTTGCTAAATCTGGATTTTCACCCCTTATTAATGATAGTTTATGTGTCATTTATGAAGGATGCTATCTTGTGACTGAGATCAAAACGATTTATTAACACTTTAAAATACCTGACAGGAGTATGAGGAAGGAAAGACACACTCTCTGACTTGCTGTGCAGTATGAAAATAGGTCAGTCAAAACTTTTAAATTCAGCATGCAAAGTTTTACACCCATTGCTCCACAGAAGTGTAAAAGAAAAATAATTTGGAGAAATTTACTGAACGCATTAGAAAAACAGCTGAGAAGGATGAGCTGGCAGATTGAGCCGCCAAATATTCTCCACACAGAAATCTAAATGCAAATAACCTTATCGACCAGAAATAACTCATCACCTTTCATCTAGTAAAGTCATTTGTTCCACAGGTGATGAGCAAAAAACCCATTAAAATAAAACTGACAGAGCTAGGAGCCACTGACTCACTACTACTGTGTTTTTAAAGAACAAAGAGGAAAAGAAAATTTCCTTTCCAGTGTCACTCAAACTCGACTTTACAATCTGCAGAGGAAGGAAAGGGACACTGCGAGGGCGTAGGGGATGTGAGGGGGTAAAGTGAGTGTGCCACCGCCACCACGGTGATGACACATTTAGTGCCACGTGAAGCCGAGGCGTGCGAGGCCTTTAACTGGCACTGCTCACTCGAGGAGAGCACCAACTTCCCGTTGACGCTTGTCACAGAGGGTTGACAGTATCGCAAAAAAACCCACTGCCTCGTGCTGCATTACAAATCGACACTGCATTTTAGCAAACAAGCTCAACAGGGCAGTTAACTTTTAAAGACACAGGCTTAATTTCTGTGTTATTCAGGTTTGAATATATTGTTGCAAGAGACGGTGCTAAATCAGTTCTGCTCTTCAGGAGGAGGCAGCATGAAAAAAATGTGACTAGAGCTGCTGTCAACAATGACTTGAGGGCATAATCTCTCCAAAACCTTCTTAATGTGTTAGATCTTAATATATGACATTTGCTTAGGCATGCCAACATCATGCATTTCAGATAACCAAATTGAAACATGGTGTATATATTTTTAGAATTCAATGATGGGAATCAGGTATCACAAGACAGCTAGACAGCGGATTACTACTTTTCACAAACATTAAAGCAGTGATACTCAATTTATGACCTGCGGGCCAAGTCTGACCCCGATAGGGTGCCAGGTGGCTCTCCAACCATTTTCTAATTCAAAGTAAAAAATAAAGTGATTCACACTGGGAATTGTATTTGTACTTTTAGTGTACATAAGGTGCCAGAGTGCATAAAACAGCATCAAAGCCCCTCATGTCCTAAAACCTGAGAAATGACCTAAAATCCTAAACATTTTCTGAAATAATAGAAATGTCCTAAAATCCTAATGTTCTGACATCCTAGAAATGTCCTAGATTCCTAGAAATGTCCTAAAATCCTAGAAACGTCCGATATTGTATAAACTGTATGTATCCCTGGTCTAAAGGCTATTATGAAAATCATTATTAGATGTGACAGTTTTAGGGGCAAGTATACACTCTTGCATTTAGCCCAAGCCTTCCCAATTAAGGCGGTGGCACAACATTTAACTGTGAACCACACCAAGAAAGAAGGTGACAGGGTGGGAAAACCCTCAGACGCACCAAATTTCCCACTGAGTGACTCGGCCTCTAATGCATCTTGCTCTGAATGTCACAGGTTGTCACAGGAAAGGGCATCTTCTTCTTCTTTCAGCTCCACCCTGCTAAAAATTTGTCTGTGCTGCCATGTCTGCAGCCAGTGTTATAAACGTTCAGCGAGGTATCGTAAATCTGTGTCATAAAATATCATTCAGCAAATCACGCTGTGCCAAATGCGTAAAGTGCACAGACTTAACAGATTACTCAAGTAAAAGGGAAACATCTAGAAAGTACTTGTGAGAGCCATAAACGGAGGGTAAGGTGTAATCTGTGGTTTCACAAGAAAACATTTACAAGATAACACTGATGACTTTGTGATGCTGCAGGGTATGTAACTCTAATGATACAACACAGTCCTGACATTTAATTTGCAGAGATCCAGACACTTCAAGTTGCCACATTATTATGACAGGGGTTAATCAGGGGTGTTAACAAATTAGGGGCATCTCTGTCAGTTTGCAGTGGTAGTGTAAGGCTCTCAGAAAAATGCGTTTTGGGTCATCAAGTTTGCAGCTCACTATTAGAGCACATCAAAAGAATGCAGGCTGTGGTTGCCCCTCTGTGAGCTATGCCTGTTCATCCATTTACAGCACACCAAAGGGAGGAAGTGGGCTCCTGATATGATCGGTATCAACAGCAAAGTACACCGTGCACTCAAGCAAAGTTCACCTCAAGCCGAAAGTATCCCGCAACGAAGCAATATTGGTAGAAATGAGCGAAAGCACGGTGTCCGAAAATGCATATTCCCCCACATTCCGCTGTCCTGACGGTGCAAAAAACAAACAAGTGGGTGCAGACGCTCAGACACACAGCATGCTATGCTTTTAGCTCCACATGTGGGCACTTTTTGGGTATGTTGGTAGGTCGGCTCTGTTAATTGACTCGAGGAAACTGTCAGCGGTGTAATGTGCCCTAATGTCTTTACAAGCAACACAGAGGAGCGTTAGCTTTGCATGCTAGCCGCCCTTACAGACGTCGTATCCACTGAATATAATGTCGCTCGAAAAAAAAAAAACACAATTAGCTATCTTTTCCTTTGGTAGCCGTAAATAACTTGACAGGAGTTTCGGACTCCATTTATTTAGTCCGTTTCTGACAATGAACGCCGCTAGAAAAAGAAAAAAAAACTGTGACACTAGTGCACATTATCACCGTAGCCATGCATGACGCATTCAAAATCCCCCCAGTGAAAGAGCTAACAGTTTAATACGGTTAACATCCTAGGTTGAGACCACGCTGTCAAATGTTGACAAGCTGTCAATGGCAAGTGGATGGTAATACCTGGGACCTGTTGACTCCTCCTCCCGGTCCCCTCGGGCTGCTGGTGGAAGTTCAGCCGCGCAGCTGTAGCCTATTTCTCCGCGGTGGTACTCTTTTCAAAGTTTTCCGCCGACTCTCAAATCTGCAAACGGTGGCTCCCGCCGGCTCCAAGTGACGCTTACCTCCACCGGCGAACCGCAAGGTGCGTTGAGAGACCGCGAGCCGCTTTCAGAGAGCAGCCAAGTTTGGCACGGCTTTCGCGAGGGCAACCATTGCAGTCACGTTCTCTGGCTGTGAAATCCAACACCAGCTCTGACCCCGCCCCTTTCCTTTTCTGGGGGCCAGTCTTAAAAAAGTGGATGTCCTGCTCCCTCCAGATGTGCTCAGTGCTCTGCACAGATGATGGGAGGCAACGAGAAAAGTGCAGCATTCGTTTAGTTGCATTTTAAGCGTGCTTCATCCTGTCATCTTTCTCATAGTTCTGTTATGCTTCACTAAAATGCACAAAACTCCCTTTTATGCTCTCAGTCTGGGAGGCAAATAATGACGCGGACTATACTGAAACATGGGCACCAGCTGCAAACTCCTTATTGTCAGTATAAAGAAGAAAATCCAAGACCACGTTTGTTTATTACTGTTATTATTGTTATAACTTTATTAATGTAACAGTTGCTTACAAAGTGCTTTGACAGACAAAGCAAAGGCAGGAAGTCAGGGAATAATAAAATAAACATCAACAAACATGCCAGAGAAAAATCTAAAATAGTCAAACAAAAAGGCAAGAACAAAATGCGTATACAAAAAGTCAACAAGAATAAAGCAAATAAAAGGAATAAAAGTGATGAAACAGGCAGATCATGAAAGGCAGTTAAAGTACTCAATGAAGTTTTAGAAAATATAAGAATAAATGCAACAAAAGATGATAAAAATAATATAAGAAGATTTGTTATTATTATCATCATCATCATCATCATCATCATCATCATTATTATTGTAATAATTACATATTTAATTTTCCTGGAATGGGCTGATGGTTGTACTAATGTATTCTTTTTTTTTTGTTTGTTGGTTTTGTTTTGAACATGTTTGACCTTCAGTTAGGCCTACTGCAGTTACTGTAACATGACATGTTGTCTATGTGAGGCGAAAGTACAAAGACTGTTGCAAGAGATGATGGTTAATATTGTTTGAGGGGTGCATTGGTGAGGAGATGGTTTAAATTTTGATTTTAATTTAAAAAAAGATGGGGGTTAGAAACAGCAGAGCTAACTTATATACCGATGAATTGCTAGAATTGTGTGTATTTTGTTTTTTTGCTGGTGAGTAAATAAAAGAAAAAGAGGAAGAAAAAAAAGTCTGGCAGCCAAAGGCTCAGTTTTTTGAGTTGCAAAAGAATTACTTAACCTTTAATGTGAAGTTTGTAAGGTTAGTGAGTTAATGGTGTCCCAAGTGAATGTGTGATTATGTAACTTTTATTATATTTTAAAAGCAATGCAACCAAACAAAAGCCTGCAACAGAGACCATAGTGAGCCAAAGATACTAAAATAGTAATTTTGCACAAGCCTCAAAACGTGGAATTCTGGCAAAAGAAAAAAGATAGAAACTTATTTTACTTTAGAAAGGAAAATAAAGACTGTTGCATTCTGGATATAATGTATTCATAATGCAACCACTGAGAAGAATATCTGGATATAAGATATCATATGCTACACATTTCAGACTCATTCAGTATTAATAACGGCTTCACTCCTGAACTACATCTTCCATTAATCATGTATGATGCAGTTTTCCTTATAACACTTATCCCTGTTTTCTTAAATGTTAAAAGCAAACATCAACTTATAAAATGCCAAATCTATATCATGGCTGTAGGAAACCAGAGAAACTGGAGCATTTTGTGATTTTATTCAAATATGTATTATTTGTATAAAATTTTAAACGATCTGGCCTTTCCTCCATTGCGTGACTATGCCTCTCTGTCCTGCTGAGAACACCATTAAAGGCTCTAAAATATCCTCCATCACAGATTGTACTGTACCCTTTTGTCACTCTGCATTTGGGCAGTCAGCTCCTTCTGTTAAATCCAGCACTCAGAGGAGAAACTCACTGCCAGATCACATAAAGAGCTGCAGCTCTTCTTTATATTCAAAGCCAAATTATACACTTGTTTATAGGCAACCAAACTATGTGCTTACTGACTCTGCATTTTACTTCTATGCTAAACACTTAAACTGATTTTAAATATTTCAATATATAGATGGATTTTACATGGCTCATTAGAGAAATAAAATAAAATAAACAAAACTAATCATAAAGGTCAGTTGCGTGTGTGTACTTATACATATGGCAGGCTATTATCATGCACAGTTTGTATGTATACATACAAAAAGTAGTGCACCAGATTTTGTGTAAAACCCACCTAATCATGAGCCAGTAATTCATTAATAACCCCCATAATCCGGGAGGCTCCAATCATGTGACCAATGTGCTGTGCAATAAAGATGGAGGTAATATTAAGACCGAAAGCTCATGTTAGGACGTAGGCTGAGGTGGTGATGGGTCAAACAAACAAAGGACATTCCCCAAGGAGATTGGTGTTTGTGTCCCATGTGAAACTTTGAATTATTTGAAGGTACAATGTCACTTGTTTTCCTAACCTTTATTTGTGTAACTTAACTTTCCAAACCCTTACCTTTGTAATTTCACTTGCCTAAACCTAACCTACATAACTTAACATTTATGTGACATTACAGCGCGATTTGTGAGGTGCTAATTTGTTACATATCATATGACTTGTAAAGAACAAGGTGCATGGACCTGTGTATTTACTTTACTGTACCCTTTAGATTTTTCAGCAATAATAAAAAAAAATGGTTAGTTGTGGTTGATTTTTTAAATTTATTTATTTTTTGGCCATCAGCTGAAGCTCTGCTAATGTGTGACTGTTTATTGTCCTTTATTTCACAGTTTACTATGCTAATAACTGGTTAATCAACAAATATAACTAACTTATTTGCAGCTTTAATGTCTCCATGTATGCTTAAATGTGTGTATGTGCACACAGGTGTGAATACCAATAAGTGCAAAGAAGTGCGTGCATCTGTGTTTGCGTGCGAAGGAGTTGTGTGCCAAGGTAGAGCACAGGTTCTCTCCTGTCTCTCAGATATGACTGCTACACTCAATAGCTTTCCGCCCCAGAAAGCAAAGTTTGGTGACAGGTGGTAGATGTGAAACCCCTTGTCCCTTATGATTGGACAAAAGGCCACACGACAGCTAGTGACATGCTTTGCCTCCACGTTTACCTTCTCAGATGCTTCTCATCTTTTTCCTGGGAGCGCTGACACTGCTACAGAGAGAGTGCGAGCGACAGTATCCTCCTTGTTTCCCCTGTTGCCTTTAAGGCTTTCTTATACAAAAGCTGTGAGTGGCACTAAGCTGTGTCAGTTGTCACACATCAGCACACAAGTGAGGGATGCAGTGCTGGGGGGGGGGGGGGGGGGGGGTTGTGACATGGGACACACAGGCATGTGAGTAACTGTGGACTGAGGGAGTCATCAGATGCTAAAAGTATGTACTGGCGGAAGTAGCTGCTGTCATAACAGAATAGTTGAAGCGATGGAACTGTCTTATTTCACTGCCATCTGACAGGCGGCACTGGGGCCCAGCATGTGTGCGTGTGGCATGTGTCCATATAGACTGGATGGGCTCGCCCTCATTCACTAAACTGCAGTGTGGGGATTTGTATTGTGTAGAGTTATGTTTCCTCTACATATCTCTAAGTTGGATAGTAAGGCCTCTGGGGTCCCCTTAGCCCAGCTGCATCCTCCACTTGTAGCCAGGTTTACACTGGAAGTTACTGGAGTTGAATCTTAATGGCTTACCGGCCCAGTACCGCTCCCAGCTACTCTGAGAAACAGACTGCCTTTCAGTTTCAACTGTACAGACATACGGACATGTCAAGCACAGTGGAAAACCATGTGATGCATGTTCCATTTCATGCTTTACATAGCCTCCCTCTATGCAAGCAAACTTTCAGGATGTCAGGCTCGACACAGTGGCTTGGAAGGCATTAGTTTTGTCTCTGGCTACTGTACAGAGACAGAAAATCAGAATTTAGACATGCTTCGAAGATCCAAGATTTCTAATGCTGCCTTCTCCACTTTCAAGACATTCAAGGAGACGAGCTTGACATTGACATGAAGGATTACATACAGAATGCCTGCCTATGTTTTTGGTTAGAGGAACATTTATTAATGACTAGTGCTGTTTCTTTTCAAATAGGGACAGCTAGATCCATTTCTTCTGTGGCCCCCAAATCGAGGCTCAGAATCCCTCAAGAGTTCAGATGATGTATAAGAGGGTTTCAATGTGATTGAGCAGGATGGGAAAACAGGCAAAACTATTTTTTATTACTTCAGTTTCCAAACTGTCCACTAATGTAAGTTATTTTTGTCAGGAAAAGTTCTGCCAATTTACCCTCTGAAATGATCCGGCTAGAGAAAGGGAAATAAAATCATGATGGGTAACAAGTAGATATTGCTTTGTTTTGTTTGACATTTTGGGAAATGCATTTCTTGCTTAGAGTTAGATGAAAAGATTGATACCACGCTAATTTCTGTAAGGTGAACATGACACTACAGCTAACAGCCACTTAGCTTAGCTTAGCATAAGGTTTGGAAACAGGTGATAAACAGTGTGAGCAGTTTTTCTAAAGTAAATAATACATAAATTAGAATGCTATCTTGTTTGCTTAAAATGTAAAAAAGCCAAAGTGTAAAAAATAAAGTTTTACTGTTGGACTACTGTCCATTTGGAATGGGCCCATGACACACTTAAGGACCATGACCCACCAGTTAGGAATACCGATATAATGTATTTGGAAAGTACTGAGTTTAAGACCAGCTAAAGTTATGTGGGAGTTTGAATATAGTTTGATATAGTTTTGCAATTGTTAAACGTGGTTGCCATGACTTCAGTTTATCAATTATTTTCTCAGTTTTTGCATTCATTGTTCACCATAGAATTGTGCAGAATTAATTCAAAGTAACACAGGTTGAGTAATTGATGTACAAATACCCTAAGAGGCACAAAATCTAGTGTTCCCAGTGGCCTCACAGAGCTGCCTTAATCCTGTGATTCCCTCTGATGAAAACCATAACACAAAATAGTCCCTGTAGAAAGTCATTGTTACAGGACTTGAGTGGAGTGTCTCTCTCATGTTTCATTTTACAAGGCACCTGGTGAGCCCTTTAGCAGGTGCTCAGTTTCCGCCTCTGCCCATCAGGCTCTTATTCACTGTCCACTGTGAAAGTCCAGTGCTATTTCCAAAGTGTGGTAACATTAGCCAGCCTGATCAATGCTTTCACCCCCAGCATGAGGCCACATACCACATGTCATGGCCTGGTTCACAGAGAGAAAGAGAGGGTGGCAGAGACAAGCTGAGGCAGGGGGCCCCTCCTCTACGTACGGTGTCACCCACACCCCACAGAAACATTTCCAGGACCCCAAATGTCAGTGGACAATTACAGTGAGGCGTCTAACGCACAGAGCAACATGAGAGCCCATGGGTCTGACGTCAGAAAGACCAGTAGTCTACTAGCCTTTCTTGGGTATGCATTAGGATCTGGAACCTGGTGCACGAGAGAGAACCACGAAGGTGCCAAGGCTTGTTGGTCAATCACCATCCCCAGTACTTTGGCTTTTAATTTGTCCTGCCTGCTGCTGCCTCCTAAAACCACATATTTATTTGGAAATCCCAGCAGCCAACCATTCATCACTCTGCGACTCTCCTTTATAAGTTTATCCTCCACAGTGGAGTGGTGAAACCTTCAAGCAGCCACCATAGAAAGCACTTCACTGCAAGGTTTAAGGTCAGTAGAGTAGGTTGTATAAAAGAGCTTTTCTGAGTGTATCACAATAAGGATATTGCACCACTTGATGCTCAAAAGTAATCACTCTGCCGGTAGCTAAATGTGTCACCCATGTCTTTAAGTGTGTCAGCACAGGCGTGCTGAAAAGCTAGGCCTACATAGCTCTCTCACTGGTTCGCTTCATGGCGCTTGTGAAGAATAAAGAAGAAATGAGCAAAGGGGAAGAGAGCAAGCGCAGATCAGATCGTATCAGCCGCATGGAAACAGTTAGCCAAGCCCCAAAGGGTCCTTTGAACTGGCTGTTAAGAAATGGCTTTCACTCAGAACACATTCAAATAACATGCCACCAACATGCAAGTGGTACACAAAAATTTCCACACACCACCACCACCGGCGCTGCCACACACAGGGACAGTCCTGCAAACCCACCCACGTCCCTCCCTAATCTCACCTGCTAGAGAGAAAACCCATTATACAGTTTAATTTTCTCTTTCTCATTTTTTCCCCTCCTGGCGAAAAAAAAAAAAAGATGATTTTTCAAACCTCTGACAGCCGAGCCTTTCGCAGGATTTAGTCCATCTGAAAACATGTGGTAAGCCTTGTGGAATGTTTCAAATGATTCCCAGATGTGGGCCGCAGACAGGTTTAACCCATTCTTTTCCCGCTCGGCGGCAGGGAGGAGGTATAAAGGAGGCCTCGCCGGGAAAAAGTCTGAGCAGTATCAAAAAACTTTTATCCCTCTCCGTCGATTTTTGTTACTTTCAAAGCATTAGGGCCCACTGAACTGTGGCTTAATGTAATTTGCCGTAAAGCTAAAAATGGAAGTCCTTTTATGCTGCATTACCCAAGAATAAAGAATGCGAGAGCACTGCTTTTTCCAGATGACTCAGCAATCGCAGAGACCTGGCAAAGTTAAGGAAAACACCTTTATTGGGGACAATTCATACTCCTGACATGGTTAACTTCTCTGTGCATTTCTCAAAAGACTGTTTTCTTGGTTTTCTTTTCCCCTGCAAAGCAACCTGTAACAAAGCAGAACATTTCTCGTGTATCAGCAACGTCTCTCCAGGCATTTAATATAGTCTGCTGAGCTTTGCCAATGCCATATAAAAGAAAAACAAGACTTAAGCTTACTTAATGCTTCACTTGAACTTCATCATGATTGTTTACATGGTTCGATTAAGCCGGGACTCAAAGACGGGGGTTGCTGGATCGTTTTATGAAGGACATTGTTGTTGTAACACTCCCAAAGATGGCGGTTTTGATGAGATAGGGAGGGAGGTAACAGAAGAGCCAAAGTACTAAACGGGGTGGAGAGAGTGAGCCGCTTGATATCCTATGAGCAACAAACTCAAGTGACCCCATTCCCTGTTCTCCCTCTCTATCTTCAGCTCTGTCGTTCTCTCCCTCCGCCTTTTTCTCTCTTTCTTTCTCTTGCTCCCTCCTTCCCTCTATACTTCCCCCTCTCTCACCAGCCCAGCCAACTGTGAAGCAGTTGTCCAACACGCCCGTCAGCCTGCCAGCCAGCATGTTGGACCAAGTCCCATTATACACAATCATAACAGACAGAAAGCAGACAACTGATAGAATTGCACTAAAATTGGGGGCAGAGGAGAGTGGCAGGCAGTCACTCTGGCAGCGAGCTGGTGAACGAGCAAAGAAAAGGTAGAGGAGCAGTCAGAGTAACAGAGATAGAGGAGCAGTCTTGTGCTATGAGGCACTTAGCAGGATACCATAGGCCATCTGAGGCCAGAGCAGGCTGGGAAAGATTGTTACTGCTTTGAGCTTCCACATGTGAATGCACCGCAAAACCCCCTCTCCCTTTTTTGCCTCCCTCCCACAAGCCTCCCTAAGGAAAGACCAGCGTTTTAAAAGAAGCACAAACAACTGCCAACTCTGAATTCTGCTTTTTATTTCTGAAGGGGAATCAAGCGTGCTTTTGCTTCCTTAGCTGTGCCGTGTTGCAAGCAGCCCGATGCTCTGTTGCTCAGGTCGCCCATTTAGACGGAACAAGTTTTTAGGCCAGGGATCACATCCAGGAGGGAATTAAGCCAAAATATATATTTGTGTATCCGCCTTTAGTGTAGAGGTGGAATATGTAAGAGAAAACATTTAACACCAAGTCCTGGATATCAAAAACAGAGACCAAAAGCACTGTGACTCTAAGGTCCGGAGTTCATTTCAAGCAATACTTTGACATTTTGGAAAATGAAAAGTCAGATAAGAAGACATGTACCTCTTTCATTTCTGTGCATTTAGTGGGCTTTGACACTAGAGCTGGGAGGTGATTAGCTAAGCTTACCGTAAAGACTGGTGGCAGGGGGAACAGCTAGCCTGGCTAACCTTAAAGATAAAAAATAAAAATCTGCACTTCTAAGTCTTGCTAATAGAGTACCCCAGTAATGAGTCCTAAACTCCAGTTCCCTTGTCCCTTTTGAATATGTTTTTGATTAGAAATCTCAAATCAGGTCTGTGGTTAACGCAAGCTATACAGACTTTACATTTTTTTTCAACAACATAAAATATATCAGTAAATACCCCACTAGCAAACTTTGTCCTAAAAAGGCCATTGGTAACAAGTAGCTAAATAAGATTACAGAACTTCATCATACCAAACAGCAGTTATATTTGTTATAGCCTAACATTAGCTTTTTAACTCTGGCAATTGCATTTAGGCTTCAAAAACCCTTAAAATAGTGTTCATTTGTGAAGATTTTCTTGCTGTACGAAACGTGTTAGTATCATAAACATTTGTTTGCCACAGAGCTTATTTTCTGCAATGATCCAAAATCCAATGGAAAAATCCCATCGGCTTTTTGCCAAGGAAACCAGGGCGAGAATTAGCTTGATCTGGTCTACTGAAAAACATCATCCCTGGGCACTCTTATTAATATACACTTGTTGTCACTGTAAGTTATGTTGTGTTTTGAATTGTAATGTATAAAACTAAAATGCATGAGTGTAAAGTACTTAGCATACAACTGGATAAATGAGATTTGGATTATATTGCAGGATGTGTGTGAGATTTTATCAATGAATGTTTTGTCATTGCTGTTGTTAAATGCGGACCCTGATTACTTTAGTTTATGAAGAATGTAGCCCTCTTTAGATTCTCCATATACCCTAGAAGCATGCAAGAAAAATAAAGTTTTCCTCATGAACTGAAGGTAACACATGGTTAGCAATTGATATACAAATGTTCAATTTGCAAGTGAAATATATCTTTAAAGGTGCTGGTAGTTAGATTCCTGAATTTTACCCCTTCTTCCAGTATTTATGCTACACTAAGCTAACCATCTCCTGCCCGTAGTTTTATATTTGCTGTACAGACACTCTCAGACATTTAACAAGATATTGAACTATTCCTTTGAAGCTAGCAGAGCAAATAAAATCTTCCAACTTTTAAGCCAAACAACCATGTCTTGTGCTGATGTCATGTCACGCAACATGAATGAGACATATTACCCAAGCTAACCTGGCAGCCTCCATCTGCGCAGCGCCTTAATACCCACACATAAGGTTATGTTACACCCCGCTCCCTCCCACTGTGTCCTCCATTTTGGATCATCGGGGTGCCAGTCGCCAACATGTTCCCCTTCTCAGCATCTCATCAGAGGAAACCCAGAGAGTATGTCCCTTTAATTAGACCGCCCGTGAAAATAATGGCGCATTAATGACATTTCTATGGGGGCCAATGAGCTGGAACAACAGAGGAAAGACTAAATCACAAATCAATTCCAACAAATGTAATTAAGACTTAATTAGCCTCCAGGGTGTCACTGGAATGCCACGGAGGGGATGATGTGGAGGAAGAGAGAAAGAGAGGGGAAGTGAAAGAGAAATTTAGAGAAAGTGGGTCCGTCATGGGTCATGAAAACAACGTCCGCTCTTTAACCTACTGCATGTATAACAATCATAAAAGACACACTACATTTATTGTGCATCATGCATTGATATCATACCGTGATTTGACACTCTTGTGGCTTTGATTAAAGTCATAAGAAATGCTAGCTTCTGTATGCTAAATGTGTGGTTCTTGGCACGTGCCTGGGCGGTTTTAAAGGGGAGGGCTGATTTAAAGGCAACACTTCCAGTGTGGAGCCGCACAGCCAGCGCTGGGTAGAGAAGTGCTAATTCTCTATAAAAACAGCAGCATGTACGGTTAAGCCCAGCAACATTCTGGTGTTAAAAAGAAAGGAAGGAGGGGAGAGAAAAAAACAACAGAGAGGGGGGGAAAAAAGAAATGCAAAAAACCACAGGGAGGCTTGGAGAGGACTGGCCTGCCTCGTTGGATGCCAGATCACACAAACACAGACTCTCGCGCCAATAAATGAGCTTCATAAACTGCAATTAAAACCCTGGGCACTAATTTAGTGGAAATGGCAGCCTGTAAAAAAGCGGAGTGTTAAGAGAAAGGAGGAGAGGAGGATGTAAAGGGGAGAAGTTTCTGGACTTCAACAGAGGTGATTTTTTTTTCTTGCTTTTTTTCATCCCTTGCATTAATGCAAACCATACCATGCTTACACTTTTTCCTGGCTTGTACCACACACATGGACACAGTGAGTTACTCACTTTAATGCAAGGAAGCACACACACACACACACACACAAATTCCTTCCCCAAAAGCCATGCAGGAAGGCAGGCAGGTCTGTCATATCAGAGGTGTTGGGGGGGTTGCACTGGACACGGCTGATGGGAGACATCTGCCCTTTCTGCCTGTCTATCAGGGTCAAAAGACTATAGAATGAGGTGTCAGCATTGTGATAAAAAAGCCCACACACATACACACATGCATGCAAAAACGTACAAGAAGCAGGGAGAGAAAGAGCCCACTCCATAAACACACTCACCACCCAGCAGACAGTGCAGTCTAAACCGTCAAGCGACACACTTGATAAGCTCGTGTGCATGTTACAGTAACAGTAAACACGGCTGTAATTGGGAATGAGTGGTCATGTCAGGCAACGCAATGCAACTCTTTTAGATGATGTCGTAAAGGCATTGGGTTGCTGCGGGTGCAGAGTGACAGCAGAATATCAGAGGCTGGTAAACAGTGTGACTGGTGCAGCCGCTGCGTGTGAATTCCTCGTAAACCAGCAGCAGCTATTCCTTTGCACAGGATGGGTGGTTTCACCATCTCTTCCTGGTTAAGATTTCAGCAGAGTATCGTCTGACCTTGAGCTGGCTCGTCTTCCCTCCTCCTTTAAGAGTGATCGTAAGCTGGAGCTTTAAATGTTATTCATGGAGCTTGCATACTCTTCAAATGTCAGGAAAATGGCAAATACCACAGTAATGTCAATAAAGAACGCTTCCATATCTGTAACCGCGGATACAAAAGCTAAAAGCATGTGCAGTTCGTTTTTTATAAATGTCATGTGCTTATGTGTAAATAATCTCTGAGCTGTGTTTTTATTTTTCATGGTTGTCGTGTGTTAGACAATGTGACCTAAAGCCCCAAACACACACCAGTGGTCTCATCCCTGCATCCTGCAAAAACTACACATACACTGGAACTATGTAAGCAATGCCCTGTGCCATGTTGCCTTTTTAATTGCTTATTGATTGCAATGTCATGCTGTGACAAAAAAAAAGAGGAAACATAGAGGAAAAGCTGCAAGTGATGAGAATTTAGGGGCACAATGCATGGCTGAGCAGGAGACTGTCTCAGAGGGGGGCAAGTATAAAGCAAACTCTGCTGGAGAGTAAATAAGGGAGATTTTTTTGAATAACATGCACTGCACTGGCTCACAGAAGAGGTTCCAGGTTAAAAAGCAAGACCCACCATCTGGGCATCAAGTACATCTCTCTTCGTGAAAGAGAAAAACAACATGTGCTTGGCGACGGAAGTTTGAGGTTTAGGCTTTTATCACCACCCAAATCCTCTGCTCTATCTCTTTTCGGGTTTCCTGTGTAAGTCACCATTGCACTAAATGTGTCCTTGATGACTCTTTGCATGAGCAGTCACACATAGTTTAAATAACACAGTTTACTTTTAGGGACAAGCAAAAAAAAGTGCCAAGCGTGATTTGAGAATCAATCAAATATATTGCATGAGTAGGACACTTTTAGTCATTACTAGATATAATTACTCTGTTTCTATTATGAGAACTTTGTATGTTTGCGTTTTTGAGATCAAAGGACTGTTCAAGTAGATTTTATCAGATCACATACTTTTAACGCCCTCAATCAAGAGATTACTTTTAAATGGAAAACAACACCCATATCGATGATGCTATGCTACTGATCATTAATGATAAAGATATGGTGACGAAGATAACTTCATGTATTTAGACATTTTATGAATAAGTGCAGACATTTCAGTCACTAGTTTCGGTCTCTATAAAAGCACTCTGAGTCACTGTCACTATGAGTCATCGCATGCAGGCACGCAAATGGGAAATGATACCCACTTATAATGATCAGTCGGGATCAGATGTTGCTCATCTGTGACTCCTGCTGCTTTTCCCAGGGCTACAAGTAGACACACAGAGACTGACAGAGGCAGGCAGCAAGGACTGACCATAATCCTCAAATGTCTCCCTGTGATCCACGAGGAACCTGCTACTGATCTGATCCAAATGAGGCGGAGAAGGAAAACTCTTTCCCTTAATCTCTGCAGGGGCAAAAAAAACCACAACAAAAAACAGAAGGAGAGTTAAAAGAACTGCAGCAGTCTGAACAGCAATATCTCTGGTTTCATAAAACAGCAAGTTAAAAATTGTTATTTTAAACATCCCGCTCATTATGACTTCTAATGCCACCAAGTTAAAGGTGCTGTATGCCACACTCAGAGCATTTATATATCAACCAAAACTATTTGCAATGTAAATACATATGCAAGTAATGGTGCCCAGAGCAGCGAATGAAGTCACGCTACCCCTGTTTGTGTTGCAATCCGAGCTTGACTATTCTTTGTTGTGGTTAGTGCATGTAAGTCCCTTAGTATGTGTAGCCCACTAATGGCTGCCGCCCTGCATGGCAAGCATACAACGGTTACCACTGATAACACCATCACTACCAACCATAGACTGTATATAAAGATGGACAACATGACAGTTCCTCCAAAGGGTAACTTTTCAATCTCGATCGCCCCCTGGTGTCTGACTGCAGTACAGGTCATAGAGCCTGCCCCTCCGCGTTAGTGAATGGGACATAGGCCAAACTAAAAACTCAAAGTACAAGCCAAAGAAATTTTTCACAGAGATGGTTTCTGATACTGAAAGTAGTTCTTATCACCCTGGTATGTTTTAAAAATGTTTGTTTTTATGATAAGTTTGGTTTCAATGAGTTATTAAATTATACAAAAAGAGGATTTTCCGCAATGATTGACAGCTGTGACAGCCAATCCATGCACTTGCGTTCAATGGAGCTGCTCGCGATTGGTCGGACGGATATTTTGGCAGGAACTCCCTCACCACGGATATCGCTACTGTGCAGACTCCGGCTTCGAATGACTGCCAGCGCAAGATGGCAGCACCTGTATACTGGATATTTTAGCTTCACTTAAGCATTGCGGGGGTAAGTGGGGGCGTGTCGTCCATCTTTATATATACTCTATGTGTTAGATACCTAATAGCTTAACAGACTTTCTTGTTTTATTCTATGACATAAAACACATCATTCAGTACCCCATTTGTAAATTTGGAAGCCTTTATGTGTCTTAAAAAAGACGCTAACAAGTGGCTTACTGAGACTACAGAGCGTCATCATGCAGAACAGTTTTACTGCCTTGTTGTGGTAGCAATGCTGAAGTCAAGCGACTCATGTAAGCTTTTTACATCTGACGATTGCATTTATGCCTCAAAAAATTTAAAAAGCGTTATTCACTGGTGAAAATGATTATGCTGGACAAAATGTGTAAGTATCATAAACTTAAGTATGACACAGATTTTTTTGTAATAAATCCAAAATCCAAGGGAGAAATGACATTGGCTCTTTGATAACGTTGGCCTACAAAAAACATCATTCCTGCACCTCTCTATATGCTGCCGTTGCTAGTGCTATTACCACCTGCTCGCAGCAGGCAAGACAAGAGCATATCTGAATCACAGATATGCTCTGAATTGCATACAGCCCCATTTTTCACAAAAACAACAACTTTGCTTTTGCCTATTTCTCGTTTACTGCTACTTAGACACTTTTTCAGTAGCCTACCAGGTAATAGACAATTTTAATGACATTTTTTAATGTTTTATTTTTAAAATTTAAACACACACACATATCCTACACAAATATACATAGTATGTTGCCTACTTCAGATTATTACATTTTCTTTGGCAGAACCAGCAATCACATACACATATCTACATGAAGTAGGCTACATGATGGGACACTGCTGTGGGCTCGGACTGAGAAATTGTGCAAATTAGCTTCTAAAGAAAGACTTTCCCTGTGCAAACTTCCTAATAATTTGATTGCTAGGATAACAGTACTTGCATTTTCCACCCAGCAAAGTTACCAGTATTATGCCTCAGTCAATAACTACAGTTACATGCACAAAAGTATTCCCCTATTATTCCGAAAATGACAATATTCTGAATTTTATATGGTCATGTGAACAGCATATTCCATCTTAATATTCAAAATTAGGTCATTTTCTAAATTTTACACTTTCCGATTAAGACGTGGGATAAACTGGGATAATTCAGGTTTTAGGAGCATTACTTGCACATGTATACAGCGAATTTCGGAATATGTGTCTCACCTGTTTTTTTTTTTTTTTTTACTGCAGTCTGTAACACACGGCCTCTCGTCTGTTTATGGTCGGTTCTGTTGGTTGTCATGGATACGTCATATACAAACCAACCTCCAACATTTTGCAAAGCTGTGGGGTAGAGATGCATGCAAAAGAAAACCCCACAGTTCTGGTCAGAAGAAGAAACAGACCTGCTTTTAAATGTTATTAAAGACTTGGATATGAACAGGCTTTGAATATGTGCAAATATCACAGCGCCGACCTTTTCAGGAAGGTGCAGGAAGGGAAGAGAGTCCAACAAGTCTGCCACTAGCAGAAAATTGTGAAAAAATCCTATTTTGATGTAAAGACATGATAAACAACATCTCAGGGCACGTGAATTGTCACATATGGCTGCATGTTAACAGGAGTGTTCGTGGAATTTTAATTTTCATTAAACATGTAAACAGCTTAGTGGAAATATTGTTGGGTTTTTTTTTCAGAATAAGGGCAAAAAACAGATTTTGTGCGTGTAAACATAGTCAATGATAGGAATTTGTTCTACTTTGGTGGATACATTCTCAGAGGTGCTGTTTACAGGGTCTTGCACAAAAGTTTTTTGCAAAGTCCCACTTTCTTACAACTACAGTTAGAAAGTATCATCAGTGTGGAACAGTGCCGTGTGTCCCTGTTAATTCATAACAAATCTAAGCCTTTTACTATGCCAGAGCTGATTAGGGAGTGCAGTTTAATAAGGGCTAACCTATAGAGATGTTAGGAGGAGGCTGTAAAAACAGGCAGGGATTATCACACCCACCGCAGGGCACACTGGAGCAGCAGAGGCAGGCGTGACTGTTGCATCCGGAGATGGCCAGATGTGTTGGGAGCTCAGTGACGGGCACAGATTAAGGTCGCACTGTCCTAGTTGGATTAGCGCCAGGCGCTACATGATGCTAATGGCCTGGCAGTGCCCGGCAGAGTGAAGGCATAGGTAGGCTGGCAGATGTCGACATGAGGCTTTTATGTTTGCGCCTGGCCCCTGCCTCCACTCAGCTCCCTCTGCAAGCCAACTTTACTCAAAACAAACCCAAACAGATGAATGGCGTGGTAACAGCAGCTGCAGTTATTAAAGAAGCCGCAGCACCCAAAGGTCCCAGCCTTTTCATCTAATAGTGGATAGAGTGTCAACCTTATTTTATCTAACGCTGTATATATCTTTCATCTCATTTTCTCTGTCACTCATGCACCTGTGCTGTTAGCATTTCCTCATCTGACTTGCAAATTGAATGTTTTATTGTTAGACAAAGTAAAAGAATTTGCCAGAACATTAAGTTAGCTTTACATGATGGGTGCCATGAAAGGATGTACAGGGGTTAGAAACCTGCACAATGTAATCAATCTGTATCCAATAGCTCTGCTGTAAACACTACCTCTGAGAAGTTTATAATGCATGGTTATTGTTAGAATTGCAAGTGAATGTTAGAATTGATTCAGTCTGCAACACAAACGTTTGTAGGGGTGTTTGTATTGGATTGGTGCACGGATGTTGCATGTCTGCACTCTCTAGAAGCAGGTACGTACAGACGTTGTTGTTTACCTGAGTTCAAATTTAACACTTCACTTTCTAATGTCATCCATGTCTTATTATTTGTCATATGACACTACACAGCTCAATGCATCATAACCAAACAGCATGTTAGAGCTACAAATGTAATGTTCTTTAGAAAATGGTGGGAAATTTCCCAGAGCCCAAGTTTAGTTCTTGACACTGCTTGTATTGTCTGACTGACAAAACCCACAAATAATTGATTTACATTCTATATATAAAAAAAACATGTCTCAGAAGCTGTCTCAGAAGCTGGAGCCAGCAAATATTTGGCATTTTTGTCTCAAAATTCTTGTGGAATAAAGTAGAATCTTGTTTGAAGAAAGATGCTGGCATTAGAGTAGGTTCTTCTTATTGTTAAAAAAAAAGTTCACATGCACTGTTCATTTGTATACCTACAGAAAGTAATGCACCATAATTCCTATATAACCCATGCAATCATGAGCCACTAATTTCGGTAAAACACATGTAATCTGGAAGGCTGTGATTACCTGACCAACGCACTGGTCGGTAGTAAAGAAGTACATAGTGTGAAGACCAAATTTCTGCATAATGAGGAAGGTCAGGATGGTGGATCAGTCACAAAACAAAGAACTTTCCACCAGAGGACTGGTGATGGTGGATCAGTCACAAAACAAAGAACTTTCCACCAGAGGACTGGTGATTGCATCCTGTGTGAAACCAAGTGAACTTTGAGTTGTTCTAAGATATGAAGTCACCATGTTTCTTTTCCTTAATCTAACCTACGTAACTTAACAACACCATATATGGCATAAATTCATTAATTATCATTTTGAACCATTGTATGAGGATACATTGTAACAACTGTTGCTCAGACACGTGAATAATGCAGTTGCTGGAAGGGCTGGGTGTCAGTATGCGATACCTTTAAGGTATCGAGTAAAATAACCTAGTACCAACTTGTATCAAAACTTCTCCAGTCAAACAATGCCTGCATTCAATCCT
The DNA here is from genome assembly GCF_008729295.1 of Plectropomus leopardus. Lineage (NCBI taxonomy): Eukaryota > Metazoa > Chordata > Actinopteri > Perciformes > Serranidae > Plectropomus > Plectropomus leopardus. The sequence continues at coordinate 17,914,191 of NC_056481.1, read as the reverse complement.
TTTTGTACGGAGATCTAGAAAAAATGACAATTTTTACGATTTTGCTCGCAGCCAATCACTGCAAGTATTCTGATTTACCATTTAGTGTGATTGGCCCACTCCTGCAGTAGCTACACCACATAATGTCTGTGCTGTGCTGTGCTGTACTTCATTTGGCAGTTTTGTGTGTCCAGTTGTCAAAATGTAAAAAATATGGCTATATTACACGCCTGAAAGGTTCCGTTCACATGATGGATATCAAATTAAATTTATATAAAGTGTCAAATGAAGTACTTTATTGGTACCACTTTGGGTGCACTTACGTTGGCCCTAGTTGTTGGGGACTATTTTTATTACATTTTATTTATTTATTTATTGGATTAATACACATCACACAGTATGGCAGCAGGATGGTGCATTATTTCCTGCAGTTTATCACCAGAAATATCTTTTAAAGGATTAACTGATTACCAGATTTCTTAGTGATTCATATTTTGTCAAATGTCTGTCACCACATAATATCATACAACAGAAGAGCAAGCAATGGATAACAGACATGGACAGTGAAGGCAGCAAAGCGGACAGTGAACTGGCCGAGCAGGCGGCAGGCAGGCAGGCTAACTCCTCCGGGAAATGGTTGGAAACGGGAACATGAGTCCACATTTCTAGACAGTGACTGGCCTAGTTTCAGGAATACAGTCCATGCTGTCTCTCTCTCTTTCTATTCTGTCTCTCCCGTCAGCACCACAGCGGAGCAGCCAAACAAATCATGCAAAGTTAACATCAAAGTTCGCTCACAAAGGTCACAGGATTTCTCATAGAACAGCTGACCTCTGAGCTGCTGGAGGAGAGAGATGAACTGATAACGGCAGCAGTTTTTAGAGGCAGGGTATTATTACTTGTTGTTAGATTTTATCCTCTCTTCTCTCATCTCTTGACCTACCACCCCTCCATCTACTCATCTCATTATTTTTTGATATCCCCCCTCCTGTACCCCTCCCTTTTTGTCTCTCTGTCAGCCTCTCACATCCCCTCTTGTCCCCTGTTTTAAGGACACAGACTTGCTGAAGTGGAAACGCAGCCTGTCGCTTGATATTACGGCCGACATAGGACCGGTAGAGTGACAAAAGGTGTGCGTAGTCAAAAAAAATAAAATAAAATCCACACAAAACAGACCAGACGACTACATTAGCTCTCTGTCTTTCTTGCTTCTTTGTCAATCCTTACCTCCTCCCTGCAGGACAAGAACAAATACAGAGGCGCTTAGAACAAAAGGGGAGAGGAAAGAAGTGTGGAAGAGTGGTTTGGAGGGATAGAGAAATGAATAGTGCAGGCGGTAATAGAGAGAGAGGAAGGGCAGAACATGAGTGAGAGAAAGAGAGTCTTTGGAGCGAACTGTAATCCAATAACAGGTCTTGTGAAAAGACAAGCTGACCATAAAAACTCCAGAGAGGTTACGTGGGGACTTAGCCAGATATCTAGAGCATGTCCAGTTGGACAGAGGAGGGCAGGAGAGCGAGTGAAAGAGAGAGGACAACAGGTTTGTTCATTTGTTAATCCTCCAAAGCCCCCCTACCTCCAATGTGTTCATCCCAATCTTTCGCTCCAGTGGAAAGCCACCTCCCCCCACTACACTGTGATAAGATTTCCCTAGAGAGAGTCAGATGGTACCACTCCACCCCCCCCCCCCCCCTTTACCTCTCTTTTTTTTGGTTTAACCTTCCTCTGGTTGTCACTCGGCAAGTGTCTCTTCTCTTCCTCTCTTGCCATCATATCACTCATTCCCACAGCACTGACGTGTGAAGAGCACTGGGGGGAGAAACCTCCACCAAGGGGCCTCTTAAGTATTCAAGGTCACCACTTGACAAAGTGAAACGCTGCAGAGCGTGGAGTGTTTCACAAGGCATGTGATGTTTTGTAATATTTGATGTGCTTCCCTGCAAATCTGATGGCATGTGCTTGTGTGTGTGCCTGCTTTCACGAGTGTGTGTGTGTGTGTGTGTGTGTGTGTGTGTGTGTGCAGTCTGCCAAACAGGTTGACCTGTGGACAGGGTGTGTCCTATGGCAGTGAGAGTGTTTACACACTTTTAGATTATCTGTTCCAACACAGTCTTTCTTCTTTTTTAAAAGGGATACTTTGTGGATTTTCAACCAGTTTGTATCATTATAGTGTGGGTAGTATGTATAAATGAACTGTGGTAAACTTCCCTCCATTATACCTGCGCCCAGATCTCCCTCCTCGTCTCTCAGCCCAAATCTGCTGGATGAATTGGATTTTCACTGGCTCCACCACTATTGTTGGAATTACAGACTGTATTTCCACATTTTCGTCTAGGGTTTAAAAAGTGGAGAAGCCCCTACGTCAAAACGAATCATGTCATATCCAAGCTGCAACCTCTGAGGCTGAAAAATGAAGCCATTGAGAAAGTGCCAAAAACTGCAGTCCACCAAATGGCCACTTGAGGCAGACACCAAATCAGAGTTAGTACCCATAGAGCCCAATGTTGAAATGCTCAACTTCAGAGCAAAAATAAAAATGTTAACAGCCCTTTACACAACATGTTTTTGGTCTCTATGGCTAATCTTAACTTTCAACTTTACGGGGCTGAAATTTTTTTTTTTTACTTTTTTTACATGAAATTAAGGCCCAAAGTTCAGTGTGTTTAGGGCGGGGCCGCTTGAGTGACAGGCTGTCTGTGATGCACCACTGCAGTCTGTGAGTTAGATCCACCCCTCAATCCTCCACAGCTCCACCCTCTTGTCCAAATATGGTCACTTCCAGCTCTAAATCACAAAGATGGCGATTGGTGAAATGTCAAACTTTGGCCTTGGCAGTACACAAGCAGCTAAGTCCATTAGTTTTGTGGTCTATTGACATATCATTGGGGTACAACACATGCACAGTGAAATCTGGTCTACACCTGCCTGAAGACTCAATAGCTGGCTCACAATCATAGAATAAGAGGATTTTTGATTTTTTATCTGAAGAATCTGCAGTCGGCCTTGGGTCGGAATATATTTAACACGGAAATTAAAGATATGGGTGAGAATTACAATATGGCAATTACTGAAAAGGTCCCTCATAAAAGAACATAATGCTCTCTATATGAAAACTGTCACGGCAAACACAGACCCGGACACTTGATACTATTACCCTCTATGAACACTTATCTAGCACTTCCAGGGCCTGGCTGCCTGAGCATATATTATCAGAGAGTGAATATTGGCTGCCAGGCTAAAGTGAGGGATATGGGCTTACCTGTTACCTTGCTGTCTCAGTCCAAAGCCGTCAGCCGTAACTCGGTCAGCTTGCTCTCCATGATCCAATGTTTCAGCACTCTGTTGACAGTTCATTTTAAGAGATTAAACACATGGACAGTAACAGAAAAACAAAACTTTATGAGGAAAAAAGGGAAACTCCAACGTCTGTCTACCTCATGGCAGTCCAAAAACATCTTTTCCACTGAGGCTCCACACCTGGTCCGAATCGTCTCTCTTAATTACTTCCGCCCATTCGCTTTCAGACTCACACATGTAGGACAGCCAAAAAGATAGTGAGCTGTGAACAAAAATTCTACTGTATATTGGCTGCCTTTATTTAAAGTGTACTCAAAAAGTTTTGTCAGGCTGAGCACACCAAAGAAGGCTAAAAAGAGTGCATCCAAAGAGCACCTGAGTGAACACCATCCCTTTATGTCCATTGCTGTCTGCTGTAATCCTCCAGCATCGCAGTTCCAGTTACATTGTGCATGTGTCATATCCCAGAGCTCATACAGTATGATGCCAAAGACTGGGTCCCAGAATTTATTGAATTGTTTTGGTTTTCGTACACCACCAACACAAAGAGTAAAGAAGCAGATCATGAGACGCAAAACAAACTAGGCAGTGCTGGTCAAACATAAATCAAGATTTGTGGCTGAATATTATCTAAAATGCCTTCAGAAACATGTTTAGTGCACTGTTTGGCTGTACAATGAGAATTTGTAAATGGGAAGATTCTGTTACTGCATTGCATATTTCTTGCCTAAAATGTTTTGAGAAACATATATTAGCTTCTGTCCAACTTGTTGACAGTCGGCCACCATGTTGTTTTCTTTGTAAAAAAAAAAAAAAAAAAAAAAAAGGCCAAGCTTGCATTACCTCATCTACCATCTGGAGCATTTTTTTTTTGGTCTGGTGTATTGCAGCGCATTCTGATATTTCTACATTTCCTACTTCTTGAGCAGCCTTTCCTCTGTTTTATCTGGTCATGTAGCAACAATTTCATAATTATTTGGATCGTTCTACTGCATAGACAGCCTATTTGATTAAAAAGACCCTCTTTCTAGCAGGGAAATAGTTCTTTAAGACCGAGCTGACACACAAAGGTTTAGTTGTAGTTTGTTAATCTGCATGTTGTGACACACATCTGATGTCTGCTGATACACTTGAATCTAAAAAATTGAAGACTCTCCAGAACGGAAACTGGTTTCAGCTCAATTGTGATGGCATCATTCTGAGTCGACTTCTTTTTGAAAGAGTTTCATAAACTCAGAGATTAGAGGGTGTTTCTCAACCATAGACGAGATAGTGATCTGTTAACAGGAGTGAGAATCCGGGTTGTTCTGATAGACACTATGTCCCTGGTTCAGTTCCAGACATGGACCTTTGTTGCATGTCATCCCCTGGCTTCCTGTCTGCCCCTATACTGCCATCACAGATAGACAAACTGCCCAAAGAAACAATCTCAACATCAGTTTTTACCTGACTGCACCAATGTGAATATTAATTTGCTCTGCTTCGGGCTAAACTTCCCTCTTAACAGCAACATATACAGAACAAAACGGAAGCTATACATGATATGATGCAATAGAAAAACCTACAATCTATCAAACATGATGGAAGTGATAGAGGACTCACTCGCACTTATTTCGACACACATTGTGAATGACAGTGATGGACGGTCTGCGGCCATCGGCCAAGCTAACATTGATCAGGACAGGCTGCCAGCGCGCCATCAAATCAATCATGCCTATTGATCCAACACCATGGGAAGAATGTGTGTGTGTATCGGGGAATGTGTGTTGTTGCAGGCTGTAAAGAATATGATACTGTAATGTTAAAATTAGAGGTAAATCAGTGCTGATTTACAAGTTTGAGGACCCCAGGCAGCAAAAAAGTAAAGTAATTTGAAGATTTTATTACAATAACTGAAAAAAAAAGTTTTATGTGCTTTGGCTGGAGCTTGTGAATACTGATCGTGTTGCCTCCCACTCTGGAACAGAGATCAGAGCTGATAAAGAGAGGAAGAGGAGAGCAAAAAAAGAGCGGGAGAGACATGGCCCAAAGACCTGTGTGTGTTTTCAGACTCTCCTTCAATACTTCTCTCCGTTTCTCCACAGTGCACCCAGGTGGTGCTGAAGATGTTTGTCACAGACATGGTGATAAAAGACAGGAGAATAAAGAGAAATGAATGTTACAGTAGGTGGGATGAGAAAGAGAGAGAGGGAGATAGAGAGAGGGGTAGATTGTGTGTAAAGGGAAAAGAAAGAAAAGGAGGGGGGTGGTGGTGGTGGTGGAGGGGTTTAAAAATGATCGCATGCTGTTGGAATGAAGCATACTCCTGCTCCTCTTATCTATCTGGGGGAGGAGAAGAGACGAAAGCAGAGTGAGTATCACACTGGGACCAAAACATAAAAATCAGATGGAGGGAAAAGAAGAAGGAGCGGTGGAGAAAAAAAAAAACACAAGACCCCCCCCCCCAGAAAAGATTGGAACATGAAGAGCCTTTATGGTTTAAGAACAATGTCCTGCATTCTTTTCTTTTAACCACAAAACTGCAAGGCACTTACCCTTCTGCGTTCACGCGCTCACATGCACGCATACACACACACACACACACAGAGGCATTTGCAGGCGTCATACACATGTTCACGCACATAGGTGCACAGAGTTTTTCTTAAAAGAAAAAAAAAGGCACATTACACATGAAAGGATGTGGGTGTAGGCGGGGGGCTGGTGGTGGGGGCAGCTCAGGGCGGCTGTTCAGAGTGTGTGTCTTTTTATCAGGTGAAGGAGAGGCAAGGGGTGGGGTGGGGTGTAAGATTTATCTGCTGCCGTCGGAAAACTTTGACCTCGGAGTTGTAAATCTGTCAAAGGAGTCTAGCCAGCTCAACAGGAAACACGAAGAGGAAAGGTTTTTGGGGGGGTGAGGGGGTTGGAGGGGGTGGGATGTTTAGGGGGTGGGAGGTTGGGGGGGCACACCCATAAGCTGGACCATTTCAAAAGAGGCACTTTTCAGTTGGGGGGTGGTGGGGTCCCGCCATGTTTACAGTCCTGAAACTGATCCCTCACAGCCGGCGAATCTCCCTCCAGCTTCCCCCCATACCCCCTCACTCCCCCAAAAACAAAAAATAAAAACTCATGCACACACAGAAAAAAAAACTGTGCAGGAAATTATTGTTTTGATATATGAATGTTTCAAATGTCCGTTTGTACTTGCAGCATATGTCTTTTTGGATACTGGTTCCAGTGATTATGTTGCATTTGTTCCACTTTTTAATGAAATGCTGGAAGAAGAATTCAGGGGAAACATGAGCAGTATTGAGTCTGACTTGACAAATCCATGAAAATAAATGAAAAGGCGTTGTTTTCCTCTCCTTTTGAGGCTTCCATCCATAACAAGTAGGCATTTTTCCACCACCACAAAAGCAACATTTCAAAGACTTACTTTAAAATTCTTTTTGAAAATCCTGATGCAAGATGATCAGCGCTCACAGATATGGTGAGGTAATTTTGTGTAGCAACTAAAAGTCTAAAAGTTTTTTGTCACCTACTGCTTTCTCTTTGATTACTTAAAAGCGTGAAACATGGAAACTCAAATGGTCCTGTCTAGAGCCAGTGTTTGGTTTGTCCATTCTGGGCTACTGTAGAACAACATATGCCATGTTGAGGAGGACCTGCTCTATATGTAAATATGGATACGGAAACATGATTGACTGATTGAATTAAATGATAAAAACATAGTTATGAGTATTGTATACCATTTTTGCCAATAGATGCCTCTTTAACGTGTGCTTATTAACATGATGACACAACTAGATAAGGATAGAATAGTTACCGTATCAAGGCTCTTAATGCCCAAAATACCATTAGCTTTGATTAAGGTCACATTTCTGACCCCTGATCAAATCACATTTGAACATTAGCATGCAGTTGTCAGTTAATACATTTATGTAGACATTTTAATGTTTACCATCTGGATTCAGCACGTTAGAGTGCCAACATTTATTAACTGGCATTCAACACATACTAAAGCTGAAGCTGATGGGAATGTAATTAGTTTTCCAGGTATTTGGTCATAAAAAAATTGACAGTGGTGATGGAACTAGAGAAAAAAGTAAAGGAATCTGCAAAGTTTTTACAATTCAGCCTCACGGGAGCATGGATCTCTGTACCTAATTTCATGATGAGCGATTCAAAAGTGGTTAAGACATTTTAGTCAAACCACATTTGGCAATTTCATATTGGTGCTAGAGGAAAAGTCAGGAGATCTCCAAAGTTATTGGGATTCATCCCTAAGATATATGTATGGTTTTACAAAGATGCATGACAATCTATGAAATAATTATGATATTTCAAGTCTTACACCTCTAATAATCTGAGATCAACCCTGTTTGATTTTTCAAAACTAATTATTGTAGACATAGCCTTACAACAAAACAGCAGCTGTTTCTTGGCAATGAAAGGAATATCTAAATAAACTTAAAGTGTGACAGTATAGTGTGTACTGTAAAACAAATGCAAGACAGAGCTTGTGGTGCCCAGTACTTATGTTCTTGCAGACACCTCCGTCTTTACAGGATGTGCAGCAGACCTTCATCTCCTTGATCTATGCAAGTTTAGCAAATAAGCAAGCTTTATACATACCATAAAAAGAGATCATACACTAACCTACAATGCAGCAAGCACAAGCAATGTTGTGTTCCAATTTACACTTTTAATTTTTTTACTTCCAGTACGTACTGCAGCTGCCCTTACAAACAAAGCATTGTTGCATGCAATTAGAGCATACCACTTTGTTGTAACATTAGACAGGTTTCCATTACAGATTTACGCAAGTTAAGAAAAATTGTCAATAAAACACAATTGCCAGATGACTGTGTTTCCACTGAATGGTGGTATGCTACTTCTCATACATTCTAAGAAGCATGGTGATGGATGTTCAGAACATTAGCAAGTTTATTTCTATTGCTGTCAACGCACTAACTGTCATTATTTACAATCGAAGGCGACGTAGGCATGTTATACGAGCAATAATGTAAAGGCAAGCCCCTTATATGTGGTAGCGGCTATGTATGAGGGATTTCTGGGGTTTCTAGGTGAGAGTCTACAATTTCATAGAGGAATTGTGGATTCAAAACTTCTGGATGAGCCGCTTAACTTTTTTATTTTGCAATGCAATAACACCTCTTGCGCCTGCTGCATCATGCCCGAGGGAGCCAGTTCCTACTAACACTGTTTGTTGTGCATCATGTGACCAAAAAAGCAAAAAAAAAAACAACGTTTCCATTTCAGTTTTGCAACAAGAGGCTTTTTCGAATCGTCTGGAATACCATCCCATGCAAGAAGAAAAACCTTTTCTGATAAATGGGAGTTTTTTCAAAATTGTTTCCATTAGGAATATATTATATTCACAATTTCAACTGCGCAATTTGAGGGTTAATGGAAATGCACCTACTGTGAACTTCAACTCTCTTGCTCATGTACCCAGCACAGTCCGTAAAAAGTAAAAAGAAAAAGTACGAAGGAAAGGGGAATACTAAATCTTTTCTGGCATCGTAAATAACTGAGATTTGAGCACAGTATTAACACAGCCAAACAATGTCTGTTTTCTTTAGTTATTGTGAACCTTTTGGCCCAAACTGACAAGACTAAATAACTAAATGATGCTCAGGTATTTGAATCCACATCCACTAAATTATCAACAGGCTCACTTGACCCAACATCTCTCCACTGGGATGAGTGTGACCGGTCTGTCCTATGCGTCCTGTACTGTGTGCCTGCTCTGTGCCAGCGGGGCAGGGCAATTGGACACACTTTACGGCGACTAAAATCATCTATTACTGAGCCCTGGGAAACCCAGACACCTTGGCACAGGGTGGCACGCTGTCACAGGCTGCCCTGGGAACAGCTCAATTAGCCACCTGGCCACTGCCTCACCATCACAAGACTGAGCTTTTCAGGCCTTTGGGCAGAGGTGCAATGCATCAAGAGGATGGGAGCATTTTGGCAGCCAGCTGCACACACAAGCTTAAGAGAACACCTTCCTTCGCAATTTTTATTTCCTAATCATCCATAAACCGTCTCCGTGACAGGAGTGCTGCTGGAGGGAATGAGATCATCCGAGAGCTGTTGTTCATCACCCGCAGCCCACACCTCAAATCCCACGAGAAGACAATGGGAGACAATGAGAAGGTTGAGCTATTGTGTCAACGAGTTCATTCACAAATTACTAAGAGAAAGTTTTGAGGCAACAGTGTGAATATGTAGGAGCATCTCTGGACTGCATGCAAACAGAGTTGTGAAATTGCAAACAGAGTAACCTCACCAGCATGTGAGGTGTGGGTCTAAGTTTGATTGACTAGCTACTGTATATGCTAACAAACCTGGAGCCAGTGTGTGAGGGGGGTTAGTCTATTCCTGCATGTGCATGTGGTGACTAAACTGCAAAGACAGAGGACCAACAAGGGCATAGTCAGTCTGTGCCCCCACATGGACATTAGGGGCATGCACACACACTGTCACTCTCTCTCTCTCACACACACACACACACACACACACACACACACACACACACACACCTCTCACATAACTGTTGGTGAAGGATTTTTTCATGCTTTCGTTGAGTGAAAGAGAAAAAGAAAGGTGTGAAGCCTCAGTCATGCAATGGTGCTCTATTCGGCTTGCTGTGTGTGTGTGTGTGTGTGTGTGTGTGTGTGTGTGTGTGTTTTGGGTGGTACCAATAGAAATTATGTATGTATACTGAGGTTAGCCAGTGAGTGCATCTTTACCAAAGTGACAAATCTGACGTTGCTCACAGGAAGTAGTTCCTGACACCACCCTTACAAGCTTAAAATCAAATTTGAAAAAAAACCCCAAAACTCTCTTCCAAAACCTCTCACTGATGCTTGTCTGTTCACAGGCCTGGAAAAATAGTTTACAATAATGGACTCAAGGGACAACATCACTACCACACTGGAATCAAACAAAGATACAGTTTTATATGCGTGTGTATGTGTATGTCATGTGTGCATGTGCTGGCATAGGGGAGGTACAGAGGGTATCAGAGGCCACGTTTGGGGAACTTGTTGTGGTAACAGATACATGTGTGGTTTCATAGAAGGGGAAGTGAAAGCTGAGGGTCGCAGCTGTTCATGTCTAGAAGGCCTCATCTATGCTAACAATAAGAGAAAGGAAGTGAAGAGCAGAAATTGGCCGTGCGCCACAGTTTATCTGAATGTTACAATCTGCCATGCATGTGCGTCTAACTGTGCGTATTATTGGCGTCTGTGCCAGCAAGACATAGTTAAACTTCCGTTTTTTCAGCCCTTTTCCTCTTCCTTGGTTACTGCTGGGGAGATAAACACAATAAACACATGTAGAAATCCGAATCAAGTATGAAAAGCTGTTATTTTTTCAATCAATAATAATCAAACTTACTAAAACTGATGTGACCCATTTGACTTTTCTTACGTGACAAATTGATCTGCCTCGACATGAAAAGGTCAAAGTGACACCATATAGAAACTGGCACTCTGAAACCTCAAACAGACTATTTCCTTCATCAGGCTATGTGTCATCTGTGCCCATGAGGTTCTTGGATTTTATAAGGTCATGATGACTGGCTGTTAGTATTCTGTTTGAGGACTTTTGGATTCAAACTGAATCACTTTTTTCACACTAATTTCGTGAAAGGAACATCTTGTATTCTATTTGTCATAGATTTAGTTTAGGGGTGTCAGAATTTTTGTGAATGGGTCGGTTAAGATGATGTGAAAATACCAATGCATTCTTATCCCAAGCTGTCCTTTATTGCAGCTTCATTAGTGGACTGTGGTTTCTACATGTTACATTACGCTACCATAATGTCAACACAAGCACATGGTGGGATTATGCTGCATGTGGTTATGTCCAGGCAACAACAGAACATGGCAACCAACGTTGGGACGTCAACAAACGCACATGCTAGCACAGATGGTCAGGATTAGGGGACGGGGAAAATGTTGTAGAAAATAAACATCACCTTCAGACAGGAAGCAAACACCGGGCTACCACATCAAAGTCTGAGTTTGTGCCACCCATCCACATTCCCTCCCTCCCGCCCGTCCTGTAAGTGCTCCCCTCTCCCCAAACTATTGCTGGGGGGGCTCTCAAGCAAGATCCACCAGCTGCCCCACAGGAGCATGTCTTTGACTGATATAAGACTGTAGTTGCACTGTGGCCTCTCCCAGCTGTTGAGATGTGTGTGATTGTAAGGCGAGTAAAAAAATAAAACACCCCTACTAGCATGCTCACATTTTTAAAATCAGCACAGAGTAATTGAGAGAAGTGGAGGTGAAGGTTGTTTTTGGCCTGAACTCAAAGACCCCTACACTCCACCTCCCCATAACCCCCCCACCCCCCTTACCCATCTCACAGACTCCCACTCTAAGCCCTGAGCTCCAGTATGAAATCAACATTGGGCCTGCAGGAAATGAGAGATCTCCACAGGAGATAGAGGAGGGAGGGAAGGTGGAGGAGGAGACAAAAGAAAAACAGCGGAAAGAACCATAGATTTGACTTTTGGCATCCAAGTGTCCACTCTTCATGTCACCGTCCCGCTCCCTTTTCCTAAATCACCTCCTCTCCTTCTCTATCTGTCTTTTCTGTCTCCGTCTCCACGAACATCTGCCTGCTGTGTGTGTTCGTGCATACAGCTGCGGCTTCGTCTACATAGTGAGCTTGAAGGGCTCGCCTTATGAAAGGCTCCGGGCTTGTTGTTTTTTCCTGGCACAGTAATTCGCTGGCTAAGCCAAGAAAGTGGACAAGCAGCGAGCTATTTCAGCGGGGCCTTGTTTTTGTTGTTCCACGCTCAAAGACAACATGACCTCATGTGACCCCCCCGCAGCTACGCACGGCTGGAACACAACGAAGTCTTCAAGGTGTGGGAGGCAGATCACGGCATGACCGTGCACCAAACGCAGATGAGTCCGCGCTTTGCTCAAACAGTTTTACTTGAAAAACAGTGATTCAACAAGAGAGGCTGCTTGAAGAGACGCTGTCTCAAATGTGCTGTGCTGGGCCGAGGGGGTATTTTGGCTTTCAACATGTACACACAAGCGTGCATACAAATGTGTCTCTGTGTGCAGATAAGCGAGACAGACACACACACTCTACTACACACCAAAGGGGTGGGGTAGCAATGAGGGGCTCGGTTAATGGCTTTTAAATTTCCACTGAGTGAGTGATTTACAACTGTGGAGGAGCACAGCTGTTCCTGATTTGGGGAACAAAGAGGGGGGAACAGCAGCGATCTGAGAGACTGGACCGGCCTGCTCTCATTTTAATGGCCTAAAATCTCTCAGGAATGACACAGATGTGTGTGTGTGCTAGTGTATTTGTGTGTGTTCGTACTGTGCCTGTAAGTATCTCTGGCCATCCTTCATGGACTTACTTTGCTGTATGAAGCGTGCATGTTGGTGCATGTGTGCGTGGGAGGGCAACAGGATGCGTCTACAGCCATAGATTACGGCCGCAGAGCAAGCAGCAGAGCTGCGCGATAGTGAAGGTCGACTCATTTGGGAATAAACCAGAGCTGGAGAGGAGGGGAGAGAGGGAGATGAAGCTCAGATGCGTGAGATTTAATGCCGGGAGAGAGGAAGGGAGATGAAGAGAGAGAGAAAGAAGGAGAGAGGAGATTAAGGCCAGAGCTCATCTAAGCATGTCAATAAGAGTTGAAAAATCTAACGTCAGCCAGGTGGAAAAAATCCAACTTGCTTTGATCAAAGACTTTCCATCTCAGGCAGACAACAACGCAGCACGTTTGAGCGCGGCCTCGCTTGAAAACTCTGTGCTTTCTTGATGTCAAACTTTTTATAGTGGAGTTCCATCTCTTGAAATACTGCTTCCTGACCCCCTGGTCACTAAAAATCCCCCTCTCTCTCTTACACACACACACACACACACACACACACACACACACACACACACACACACTCCACTTCTCCCTCCAAGCTGTGCTTTGTTTCCTGCTGCTGGTGAACGCAGCCCTTTTCCTCAGAGGCCCCCTCGCTGCACTGCAGCCTTGTAAAACATAGCAGGTCAGCGTCACATGACTGAGGTCTAGGACACTGAAGGCTGGGGTTGGCCCTCTGCCTCCGCCGAGCAGGAGTTGGGTGTCAAAGTACACATGGGTGGGGCAGCGTGGAGGGAGAAGGACGGAGACTGACAGCCAGGAGAGAGAAATAGTGAGGCAGGAATATGGAGAGGAGGGAAAAAGAGATAAAGAAAGTGAAGGAGGGAGGGACAAATGTTAGCAGTAAACCAATAATTCCGAGAAGCTGAAACCACTAAAAAGAATATTATTTCCATCCATCCCTCCATCCCCAAAGAACACCTTTCTCAACCCTCATCGATCACCTCCTCCCAAAAACAGAAACTCTTTTTTTCTCAGCTCAGGTCTGAGATGCTCAGTCACCCACAGACTGATGTAGACGTGAACGGGAGTCTCAGCACGCTCCCCTTCCTCTTCCTCTACCCCCCTTCTCGTTTCACTGAGTGATGGGAGCTGACATACATATGGAACACACTCATCCTGGTAGCACTCGAAAGAGACGAGGGGGAGGGGAGAACATGCACGCACGAATACATAGGTGCACACGCACATACTGTACAGGCCTATCAATCTCCGCACACATGCTTTCATACACGGTGACTCTCATGGATTCCGTCACCAGGCTCAGTTTCGGCGGTTTATATACATGCACATATGGAAGATTTTCTTTCCTTTTCTGTCATTTTAACTTCTTTTACTTCCTTAAATTTTAGTCTCTTGTCTTGTATGTCTTGTATCCAGTCTTTCTCTCGCTTTTTTTTTTTTGTGCTAAGTACTCAGAGTGTGTCCCCAGAGGTCTCCGGCTTTATGGGAGGCCTGACACACTAATAGATTTCACCTCCTCTCATTTTCTCTCTTGCTGTCATTCCCTCTCTTGCCCTCTTTCTCATCTGCTGCCCATTACGGACACGAGTGTCTGCTCACCACAAGCTGCACTAGCTGAATGTTGTGAGGGAGTTCAAATTATTTTTCATATTTTTTATTTATTCCAACGACAAGCAAGTTTGTGTGGATTTTTTTGTTGTCTTTCTTATGCTGTTAGTAGGCGAGAACGGGGTCGGTTGGGACAGTGCCTACTATGCCTATGCCATTTGCTAGGGCTGCCCCTTAAAAGCTGGAGACTCAAATTATTAGTTAGAGAACCTCAGTCGACTTCTAGTCGATTGATTGTCGAAGATCGCTTTGAGTCAAGCAGTCGTTTTTTCTGTGCAGGGTACTTCTCTGTCCCCAGATTTTGCTGCAGAGTAAGTGCTCTTGACTTTCATGCTACTCTTTGCAGGCAAGTGGTGAATTTACAGCTCACAACAAGTTAATACCATACAATCTCTGGCTTTGTTAATATCTAGTGCCTGCAAAAAATTCTATTGCGCATGTGTGATCTGGCATTAGCATTGTTAGCTTGTTTAGCATATGATAAGAATGCCATTTTCACACTGAATGTCCTGCTGACCCCATTTAGACATTAAAACTTTGTATGTAAAATAAAACGAATCACTGAATATTCGTATTGAACTGCAAAATCCGATTCCAGTGGCATAATTCTGCGTCGAGTGCAGTCTTAACATCTGTTATGATCATACTTAATTTTCAACTTCAAAGTGGGGAGCTTTTTTTCATTACATTTTACTCAGTATTAAAAACAGTGTATACAGGAGTCACCTGTAGGTATACAGTGTATACCTACAGGTGACTCTTTTGTTATTCTTTTTCTACCATAGCCTACAGTTTTTAGATATGCCACATACAGAAAAAAACATCATTTGAAAGTGGATTTTGTGACCTATCAGTTGACGGTACCATTAACTGTCTGAATTTTTGTTGGCAGCTAGTACATTTGGGTTTAAAAATGCAATTGTTAGCAGACACCTGTAGACCTATCTTTTCAGGTATCTGTTAAGTTATTTTCATTACTGTTCAATTGGTCTTTAAGTAATGGAAGGTTATTTTGTGGCGATACAGAAGTGTTCCAACCAGCCCCGCTCTCCCCTACAGCACATGCCACCTCCCCTTAGGTGTTAGTGTGAGCTAAGATTTTGAAAAACCGATAAAGACTGGTAAAAAGTGCAACCACAGGACAAATGTTTTCACCTTATGTTGGTGCTGGATAATGTAAATTGAACAAAACAGTTGTTTCAATTGATTTTGTAAAGGAATATCATTGTGTTCACTAAATTCCAAACATCTCCATCTAGTAGTTTTTAAGATGTTTCAGTTTGGACCAATTGTGGAATGAGGAAAGATGTAGTTCTTTAAAATTTAAGGCGCTTCCTGTTTTGTGGTTAAAAGCAATCCTCCAAATGTCAATTTCAGCCAGTTCACTGCAATAATTTAGAGTGTTTAATGATGTGAAAACTTTGAGTCCTCATTAATTTATGATAAATATGCTAATGTGCCATAAGTCCATTGTGTATAAAAATAGATGAAGCTATTTAACAAGCATTACCACTGTGTTGTTCTTGTGCAGAAAGTTTATTGTATAAATGGATTAAAGGGGCTGAGGTGTCCTGTTAATGTAATGCTTTCTGTATGTATGCCAACCTTTACGCTGTCTGTTTAAAGTATGCAGGAGTTTGTCAACATGCACCTCATCTCCGTCTTTGTTTGACAGCCTGACTTTGTGCATCTCTCGGACTTAAAGTGTCCTTTAGAATCTACCTACAACAACCTCACCTAACCCCCCCCACCCCCTTCGCTCCATCCTGCTCATCCCACATGTCACATCACATTTCCTAGGCAGCCTCAGGAAAAGGGCAGAGGCCTTATGAATTGATGTGGGTCGCTTACAAGACCATGGCTGGGACAAGGACAGGCACACACACACATAAAGGTGAACCACGAGGGCGCGGTGACACTGTGCACACACATTGTCCTTCACCTGTCACCTGCTTTCATCTGCAGCGTGTGTCATGCACTCTCTGAGCCGGAGCTACGGCGTCCGCATATAAAATATCTGTTTATTCATGAACGTGTGCAGATAAAACAATTACATTCATACACACACACACACACACACACACACACACAAAGAACTCCTCGCCTTTGTCACACTTTCCCTGCCAGAACTATGGCAACAATGCAGCGTTACACCACATCGCGCCCCAGCAGTTTAGAAAGTGAAGCCTCTCCCAGCCAGCCTGATCTCCACTGTAACCTGAGAACAAGCTGGGCAATGACGACACCTATTGGTGAATACGTGACATCATCCTGCAATGGGAGCTGAGGATATATGAGATGAATAACCAGTGATATTGAGTGCATTCATCATCCGCTGACAGTAAATTCACAGAAGAAAATTGACATTAGCTCATAAACATCTATCACAGGCCTGTGTATTCGGCAGCACACATCTTAGTGTGGAATGCACAGCAGATGAATCAGATGCAATGGAGCAGGAGGATGCTACGTTATGATATCTTGTGCGTTTTATATTAGCACTTCAGAGTTTTCACACACACTTCCTCTTTGCACCCTCTCTCCGTCATCTACTTTCCCATGGCACTTCTTCGTGACTCCCGTTACTCCTGATTTATCCCCGTTCCTCACAGCCTGCATGCAGTCTTTTATATGTCCAGTTAAGCAATTCTCTCCTCTAATTGGTTAATGTAGGGCACAGGGGTTTGGTGTAAGGGGAAATCCCAGGAGCCTCTGAGGCCTGCTTCATGCCCACTAGGCTGGAAGGGAGCCAAAACGTAGTCTCAACCAGGCCTCCCCCCTCTATGCCTCCACTGGACTGGAGAAGATCCAATATGGATGCCTCTGGGGCTGCGCTGCTGTGAAACTTACACTATTATGGATGAAATCTGATGGGGGAGCTTTGCATTTATCAATGCTCAGACATTATAAAAATGGCTGATGTTAGGGCAAATTCACATCAAATTATTTTCAGACCCCAAACGGCCAACTTTAAACTACTTTAAAAACTAAAAATGACTTAATAATGTTTGACAAAGAGAACTATTTTACATCAATAATGCATCAAAACCTGATCCATCAGCTCACAGAACAAATTCCAAGGCAGGAGCTGCAGCATCATATCAAGCCGCCAAGTTCCCTTCAGCGCTTTAGAGAAACACTCTGCGGAAAAATGGAGCAATTTTTAGAGACGGTGTCTTGAAGCTCAGTGATCCACAATGCTTCTGCATGCAGCCGACTCCCTGAGGATAGAGAAAAAACACAGGATGGAGAGAGGGGAGGGGAGATGGAGGGGGAGGAGGTGGAGGGGAGAAAGTGCACGTAAACCCACAGAGAGGAGGAGGAGAGGTGAGAGGGAGAGTGATGTGAAGAAAATGTAGACAAGGCGTTCAGTCTTAATATAGATTCTCCTGTATAAAAGGTCAAAATGGCGAGTAGAAAGAGTAATGTCTCCCCTAATCTCCTATTTTCTTCCGTCAGCCTCCTATCTTCGCCATCAGTGGTGGAAACATACCTCATTACGAGTAAAAGCACTGCAATCAAATCCTACATTACATAAGCACATTACATAAGAATGTATTAGCAGTAAGCATCAAAAGAAAGAAAATGGTTTTGCAGATTAAAAAAAACCCTGATATATTATTCTACATGACATCATCAGATTGTTAATACTGAGGCATCAGTGCAGCCTGTAAGTAGCATTTTACTGTTGTAGTTGGTTGTAGGCGGTTGTGAGGTGATTATTGGGGAAGGATTAAGGGAAATACAGGTTTGCTTCATCCGTTGTTATGCATGTTTTTGGACTTTTCTCTTTGATTTTTTGGAATATTGGATCATTTTAGATTTTTGTACCTCTAACGTTTAATGAAGTGCAACCACTTGAGAAGTTTGGAAGGGAAATCACTAATTGGTGGTACTGATATCAGTTAATGAAACAAGGTCTGGGGCATAACAAGGGGCCTAAACATACACTGTTTTTGTATGGTGTCATAAGGCAAAAAAGACAAGTAAAATGGAAATACAATAAAATTATAGCAGAGTAGGGTAAATGTTTTTTTGTTACTTCCCACCAATGACTAAGCACTTCTGTGAAGCCCAGAGTAAACCCAATGGTGTGTCCCAGGAATTAGTTTTAAATACGGAAATGAGTTAGCATTTTAGCACTCTGGTTCCCTCATCTCAAAGTCAGTGGGTTTCTTGAGTGGGTTTTGGTTAGATGCCTGAAATAAGGTCTGTGGTTAACACAAGCTTAAGATACTCTCACATTCTTTTCTATGACATAAAATACGTCAGTAAATACCCCACTTGGGAATTTTGAAGCTTTCATGTGTCTTAGAAAAGGCAGTTGGTAACACGTGGCTGAACAAGACAACCGAGAGTCATCAAGCTGAACGTGGCTTTAGCTCAGTATCACAGATCACAATTTGCCTCGGAGGGCATTGCAACATAGGCTACATGATGTAGTTTGTTTATAACCTAATGTTGGCTTTTTACTTCTGGAGATTGCATTTAAGCCTCCAAAATCATAAAAGTTGTGATAATTTCTGAAGATTATCTTGTGAATAATGTGGAAATAACAAACATTTGTTTGCCACTGAGCTTATTTTCTGCAATGATCCAAAAATCAACGGAAAAATCCCATAGGCTTCTTGCTTATGGAAATAGGCCAACACTAACTTATGTGTCAGCCTGCAGAAAAATGTCATCCCTGGATCTCTCTATACTGCCTGTTCTTAAGGAGAAGGTGGATAATGTACCATTTTAAGCAACTTTATACTTCAACTCCACTACAACTAAGAGGGAAATGTTGTAATTTTCACTCCACTATCTCCATCTGACGTGTAGCATTAGTTACTTTACAAATTATGATTTTACATACACAACATATCAGTTTATAAAGGTAATGTTCCGCAATAAATCACACAAACAGTATATAGAACTGCAACTGCAACAGAAACATGTGCAACAACAATTGGCATGACCAACAATCAACAACATTGAGTGAAGACGCACGCCGCGCGTAAATACGCACAAACCAACACAACAGCATGACCAGCAGCGCCGCGTTAAGGCGCAATATGAAACAGCAGCATGGCCCAAACCATGACGTAGAGGCACATAAATGCGCAGCAAAAACCACCACAGCAACAGCTTTGTTTACACTAGCCCAACCAGCTGACCATGGGCAAACAAATACACACAACACAGAGACACAACACTGCAATTTACAGCAATGAACAGCAGACATGATAAACATGAAAACAGTGTACTCACCTTCTCAGTCAGTGCTGCTCCGCTCCTTATTCGTGCTAATAAAGGTGGAGTTGCCGTTTTCCCGTGCAATATCTCAACACACAGTCCTTAAACTCATCCTTGAATTTCTGGGTCAGGTCCTTTTCGAGTTGAATTAGCTTTGCGCATATAAAGCATACTCCTTTAGTGATCGCAGAAAACGAGCTAGCACCTGCAACTTCTCGGCTAGCTGCTGCAGATACAGGTCGTCAGCGGCTGCAGCTCTCTGGTCTGATATGTCCTTGGTTTTAAACCATTTTCGTACATGTATTTTCAATTTAAACCGGATACTGCCGCTGCAAGTGTTTGATTTTTATTTTTTTTTAGTTCAGTTTACATAGCTGCTCTAGTTTCAACCGGAAAAGTTGCACGTTTGCTGTGCAGGTAGAGACGTCAGCTGGGTGTGCCCGGCCCGGCCGGGCCAGGTCTGGCCCGCCCTAAACGCAAGGCCTGAAACAGCACTAACACATGAAAGCATCAGAGATAACAACATTAAGGAGAACAGTCAGAGGAGCTTTTTTTTGTCAAAAGTACCTTCCACCACTGGTTTCGAATAGTATTTCTTTAGAAGTACTAATCATCAAGTGGACAATAAATATATTCACAGAACATGTTCAACTCAAAAGATTTTATACCAAAGGAAGATATTGGCATCTCCACTGTGTGCATAAGACTATATCTAATATGATGAACAACATTATTCCCAGTTGTCTAGCTTCTGAAGAATGGCTAATTCATCATGGTTTCAATGAAGAGTGTTTTCAACAGGTTTCTACTTGTTTACATAAGCCTTTGGGAAACTTATATATCAGATTATATATATGATGAAAGCCCTCCATTGTCTTCATTCTTGTGCCATGTGATCCAGTTCTTGCCATGACTGCAGGTTGAGCAGCAGAAAGAAAAGGGTGATTAAATGAAACTTCATCTGAAACGGCAGGAAATATGATTGTATTATCTTCCTTTTTATAAAACTTATAACATATGTTAATATATACACAGTGTATGTGCAACCATTAACTTGTAACCTTGGAAGTGATGGGGAAGGATCGTGACCTTCGTCTTTTTGTGTTTCTGTCTTACGTTGCTTGCTAAACAGCATTGTAAAAGAACATATTAGAAAGTATTCAGCAGCCCTTCCCCGCTCAACACACAAATGTCCTTGAGCAAGGCAGCGAAAACTCAAATGCTCCAGTGGAGCTGCTCAGTAGCCAGAGATCGTGCTTCAGCATCCAGCCGTGAAAACTTGTAGTGGTATAAGTATGAAGCGAGGTGTTGCATGATAAGGCGAATCTCCGCACATACTGTAGCTGAAGGTTAAAGAAAGGTGTCTTCTTGTTCTTCGACAGCAGGACGTTAAGACGAGAACAAAGTGTGGTATTTAAATTTCTCCTTGTCATATCAGCTTGAACTCGCCAGCTGTGAAGGAACAGGGGTCAGAGTTCAAACAGTGACAGCCGCAAATGTCAAATGACTCGTCCCCTACTGTGACTGTCACCTTGGCTCATCGTTTAGGGAGCCAACCAACCAGGGGTGAGGTATTGAAAGCAGGATAGAAAAAGTGGAGGGAGAGCACTCGTCTCGCGAGGCTGGGCGGATGAACATATGAAAATGTGGCGTTGCGTAATGGGATATTGCATAATATGTCCCATTTGATACTATGTCACTCACTGATGCATATTAGGACCCCACGTAATGCTGCTGGTGAGCAGGAAACCACGGGGAAGGATTTTTTGGGGTGAAATGAAGGGGGAGGGAGAGCACAGAGAGCTTATATGGTTCTGTCTCTGAGCAGAAGACGTGGAGTGACGGAAGTAGACAGCCAATGGGGTGCGGGCGCGGTGCGGCGGAGTGAGTGAGGGATGGGGGAGGGGGGTTGATGGTAGCTGTGGCGGGTGGAGTTGGTGTGTGTGACGGTGGGTGGGCGAGAGCGCGGTCGGTACTGGTATTTCTACCCTGTCACATCGCGTTAGTGTGCAGCCGAGCACGACTGCTGAGCACACCACTCTGGACAGCTCTGCACACACGGGGCGTACCACACGCACACACACGCACACAGGTTTGAATTCACAAGGACACACAGTACCTACACTTGAGTGCACACACACACACGCACTGTAATCTCCCACGAGGACCACAAGGACATCCAAAACAAGTGAGCACCGATGGAAGTTTGACAGAAACCAGGGGAGAGTGCTCAACCTCCCAACTTCACTTCCATCCATCCATCCATTTATCCGTCATTACAGCACTCTGTGCATGCCAGCAGCCACTTGTGGGTATGGTCATTGCGGAGGAATATTAACTTCCTGTTCTCACAAAACTGTGCACACACGCTGAATGGAAAAATGGGTTGGAAAAGGATAAATCAGAACCACATGAAGTCTGTCTGTCCCAAAACACTGTGTATTCATGTTGGGAAAAAATATTGCAACCTGATGTTCTTGGCTCTGCGCTCCAGCAACACAAGCAATATCTTTGTTTTGGAAAGAAGCTCTCCAAACCCAGACTGCACAAAGCTACAAATGAACCATAACAATTTACTTTACCGCCGTCAAACACATTGCTGCGCCGGGGCAAAGAGAGCAGCCAAGAAGCATCATCGTCATCAAACAAAGCTATTGTGTCAGCGGGGGCAAAGCAGTCGACTCATCCACTCTCTAGTCACTATATGCAACGTGGTTAAGTGGCCTGAGCCCAGGGGCCTTTATGCAATATTTTCTTGGAGAAAATGAGAGAAGAAGAGGGGGGGGATAAAGTGAGTTTGGATGACTGTGCACCATTCACATTGCACCCCTACCTCCAGGCAGGGAGAGGTGAAGAAAGCAGATGGAGGGAGAGATGAGAGAAAGGAATAGAGGCAGCGAGAATATTTCACTGTAAATGCTGCATTCACACTGTGCACCCCGTGGCAATGGAAAGAGAGTGTGGGGGTGGGGGGTGGGTGCAGATGGATGGACGGGGAGGTGGAGGGTGAGATAGAGTGGCGAGGTGTGATGTGCGGTGACCCGAGCTCTTTCGGTGATGCCATAAACTTGGAGGTACGCTTCAGCGGCTTTGAGCGAGGAGAGAGATATAAGCCGTCCTTGGCCACCGGCTCTGTGGCAGGCCAGAGGTCAGCAAGTACACACTGAAATGCATAGGGGCATTGTCAGCACTGCAGAGGGTCATAAAGGTCACGGTTACATAACCGGGCCTAGATCCAACACAGTATACTTCTGTTCACATGCAAAACATTTATACAGGTTGTGTTAGTTACACAGCGGGGATGTTGGGATGAGTTAATTTGATCTCTGGAGCATTTACACTCTAGTTTGGACAGCAATAATTGTGTTGTTTGCGTTCTGGTGACACAAAAGTGTTTGTTGTGTGATTTCCTCGCATTGGGAGCCGAGCGCTTTGAAACCCCGAACAACATCACTTTTCTTGTGCTGCTTTTGCCTTTCACAAGTATTTAAACTTCTTAAATTTCTCTCAAAAACACAGGAAAAAGTTAATGAGAAGCTTGGACAAAAATGTGCAAGAAATTAGTTTATTTCTTCTTTCCTGCGTTTATTTGTTACCTTCAGTTATGGAGGTCACGCCAGCATTTTAGAAAAGCTATGGAAATATTTCAAGGAGAAAAAGAAAAAAAGCTAGATAAAAACTTGATTTGTAACTATCATAATTAACATTTTTTTAACAAAAGTATTGTAATTTTTTAAACCGTTTTCAAATATAATTTCTTTGTTTTTATTTTATTTATTTATTTTACAAATTTTCAAGTAAATTTCTTGTACTTTCAGTTTTTAGTTCTGTTCTCCAGACAGAAATATTTGGCAACACAGCACAAACTTTATTCTATAGTCCTGTGGTTTCCTGTTAATTTCTTAGAAATGAACAGATATGTAAGTTGTGAATTCTCAGGAAGGTTTCTGTCAAAAAAAAGGTGTGTAATGTGATGCAAATTAAAAGGAAATGGGGTTAGCTCAAAGTAACTGATATCATATCCTTATTTCACCTAAATTAGTTTTTAGCACCATAAGAGAACAACAGCTTAGCTAATGCAAAAATGTAAAACATGTCCTCTTGTGTAGTTGTAATTTACAGGCAAGCTAAAATTCAACAAATCAAATCAAATCTTCCAGAATTAAATGAATAGACATTTTTAAGAGGTTTTCAAGTCAATTTCTTCTTGAAGTTTTGGGGAAATTTGTTTACAATTTGTCTGCATCACTAAAACATCCTCAGAATGTTGCCGTTATAACGTTACGTCTTAGTCAACATTTGACCTTTTATGGACATTATTTAAAATGATGAACATCCTTAATGTCAACCAATGTAGTGGGAACATTCCCTGCTAGCTGGGACAGTCCATATAAAAGTGTTTTTCAAGTCAATTCTACTTCTCCTAACTTACAAGGACTGGAATAAACTTTGTTATGTCACAAATTACCAAAATTCAGGCCAGTAAACAAGCGGCTTGATTTGCTTAGAACAGGGCGCTGTGCTGTAAATAAACCAAATCAAAGGATAATGCGGCAGAGTAAGCTGTTGATACTACACGGAACAAAAATCTAAATTCAACACTTTTGCTTTTGCTTCCATTTTCGCTCAAACTGTTTAAATGAGCTCTTGCTGTGAAGAGAATACCCCGTGGTATCAGCGAGGTTATGGTATGCACTGGTATAAGCTATGGACAACAAACACTGATGCATTTTATTGATGGCAGTTTGAATTCACAGAGATAGAAACCCATAGTCATGCCACTCATCCACCGCCTTCATGCCATGCTGCAGTATGATAATGCACGGGCTTAAATCTCAAGGATCTCTACACCATCCTGAAAGCTGGAAACATCAGGTCTTGCATGGCCATCACACTCACCAGATATGTCAGCCATTGAGCATGTTTCAGATGCTCTGGATAGTTGTGTACGAAAACACGTTTCAGCTCCTGTCAATATCCAGCAAATTCACACAGCCACTGAAGACAAGTAGACCAATACTACAACTGTCAGCTCAGAGTTAACTCTTTGTGAAGGAGACGTGTCGCACCTCATCAGGAAAATTCCAGTCACACCAGATACTGACTGATTTTTTAAACTATACCAGAAAGTGCTGATACTGATACCAAAAAGTGCTTTTCTGTAGGGCTAGTCATGCAAAATCCCAATAAATGCCCCTTTTTTGAGACAAAGCTGCTCATTTTAGAGTTGCCTTTTCTGTGGCCATCCCAAGGCACACCTGTGTAGTAATCATGCTGGTTAATCAGCATTTTGATCAGCCACGCCTGTGTGGTTTATCACGGCAAAGGTGCAAGTTCTTACTAAAACGGAAATCTGTGCACACATGTGAGCGAAATAAGCCTCTTTTGTTTGCATTAAGTCTCATAATTTTCATTTAAATTTGTGAAAAATGGGAGCAAAAAAAATTATGTTTACATTTTTGTTCGGTGTATGTTTGGATAAAAGACAACAAACTATAGAAGTGCTGTCTCTCAAATCCCCCCTTGAAAAAGCAAGCTTCTTGTCGAGTATGACTTAGCAGAATGTGAGATGCACAGAGATGGTGTGGAGCTGTCAGTCAGGTTGGTGTGTACTAAGAGAGCCTCCACGGAGCGGACTGGCGACACAGGTAGAGCACAGGGAGCCCCTTAAGTGTCTCATTCAAGGTGGAAGGAGAATGGAAGAGGAGGAGGGAGAGACGCAAAGAAAGATGTTATCACTTCCATCTCCTCCTCCGTGTTGGTGTGAAGGGAGTCGCTGAAAACAGATGACCTACATTTTCTTTGAGACAGACTCCAGCAGCGAGGCCTCCCCGGATTCAGAAAAGATAGAGTGAAGTATAGAAAGGCACAGAAAAGAGAGAAAAAAAGAAAGTCTGAGGAGGGAAGGTATAGAAAGATAGAAACAGGCAGACTTCCAGTTTGACAAGGCAGACATGAAAAGGTGGAGGCGCAGGCAGACAAAAGGAAACGGAAAGTTTTGACGGTAATCCTCTTCCTTCCTTCCCTCTCGAGTGGTTATATAAAACACATCTAGAATTCTGTTCTATGCACATCAAAGAGCTGCACCGCTTTGCAATCTGCATATATGATGCGTCCAGGGAACAGCAGGAGGAGTGTGTGTGTGTGTGTGTGTGTGTGTGTGTGTGTGTGTGTGTGTGTGTGTGTTTGTGTGTGTTTGTGTGTGTGTGTGTTTCTGGGAGGAATGTTTGAGTCAAAAATAAGCCTCTTTGGAGAGTATTTAGATTACTTTGTGTTTAGATGAGCCATTTGGATCTGTGACTGCTTAAGCCTTCAAACGACAATCACATTTCCTTCAAGTGAGAGTGCTCTCATTGAAAATGCAGCAGTACCCATTAAAAACAAAGAACTGGTTCATTCAGTTGGGCATGATAATATACACGAATTAACAGCCACGGTGTCATGCAGAGGTCTCAAGAACTAATCAGCCGCCGGTGATCGGACGTGTGGATGCTGTCAGCGTAATGATGTGGCTGCAAATGAAGTCATCTTGCTGATGAGGGTCTCATAATTCAAGCAGGCATAGTTTTCTGTTCCCCTGCTGCCACCTACTGTTGAGAAAATTCAAAAGAAGAAGACGGGGAGGTGCTGATTTTGTGAAAGGTTGTTTTATGTTGTCATCAAAACATTTTTTGCTAAATATACATATTGGTTTTTCATGTGGATTTTTGATATGGTTTTATTTTCATATTCTAATGCAGGCATTAGGATAGTTTCCTTGGTAGCCAGATGATCAAATATCTGATTTTAAGTCCTCCCAATTTACATATGTAGAAAATGAATTTATAACAAAGGAAAAGATAAAAGTTTTGTGTTATTTTATGCAGGTATCAACATATGACTTGGGACCATAAGGCTGAATACCCCCGTCAGGCATGTTTAAAGTTTCAATAAGCAACAATAAGCGAAACATATTTGAGTGGAGGAGAATTTTCATGATGATGTTCTGCAAGTGAAGCGTGGTGATGTGAGGCAGGTTTAATTAGAGTCCTTTATGCCATTCAGGTAGGTTAGGGGACAACGTGGAGCAGAGAATTTTTTTTAAAAAAGGGAAAAAAAGGGAGAATAAGATGGAATTTTCCACATGGAGGATGAACAAAGTAACAAAAAGGTGCCCGTCAAATAAACAGAAACATACTGTGGAATTCGCAGGTCGTCTCATACTGTATGAAATGCTTTGCACTCAACTGGTCCATTTACAGTATACTTTCAAAACATGTATAAATATCAACCCCAGAAGTACTGATAAAAAAATCAGCCATGTCAGTCTTCAATATTTAACATAATTTTTTAAAAAGTAGCCTAAAACATCAAAATGAAAAATCATTGATTTACACACATACATTCATTCATGATCATCTGACAGACAAATGTAGCAAATGTCAAACTTTTATGATTCATTCACTGCTATTAATGCCTCAATATAAAATTTAATAGCTATCATAATAATTGTAACGCCACCTGAGTAAATAGTTTGACATTTTTTTTTAAAAATACACTTGAATTTAATGCTTTTTAAGAGCTTTTTGAGATGAATTATAACTCAAAATAGACTGATTTTTTTGAACAAATCATATTTTTTTTCTTCAAGCATTGCAGGTAAGTATACAACATAAAAGATTTGTGCTAGATTTTAAACAAACATGGTTACCAGAGTGAGTTAGGCTGATCTACATTTTGCCATTAGGTAAGTATAAAGAAAAAAAAAACATGTTCAGGAGTGAATCTAAACTTTAAGATCTGTAACATCAAAAAAGTAGATTTTCACGCAAAAGAGCTAGAAATTAATTAAAAAATATAATAATAATAATAATATATTCCAATAACAATAGATATAATTAATTAATGATAATTAATAATAATTAAAAGACAGATAGAGATTTGTCAAAATATTTATAGCAATTAAGACTTCAGAAATTTAGGTGTAAGACTATTTAATAACTTTCAAGACCTAATATTACCAGAACTGAATTTAAGACTTTTTAAGGACCTGCAGACACCATGTCCAAAACCACTGGAACACAATGTTTTTCCATTAAGAAAGGTGTGGCACACGACTGTACAATCAGTTCTCTTTGAAACAAAGAATCAGTGTATCAAGTGTAATCCAGAGTCTTTCCCCCTCCTGAATTTGTTTATGGTCTGTAATGACTCATCAGACCAAACAAGTCAACAAAGCGTCCGCCTTATCACCTTATCAGAACCATCAGTCCTTTTTTTTTTGTCTTTACTCATTTCCTGATCAGACTGTCTCCTGAGCATTTCCTTATGATGTCTCCCATCACAGATACTCATTGATGGTGAAATGCATTTCAGTGAAATAACATGGGGATTATCGTTATAGCATTAAGATAAAAATAATCATTTGCAGCATGTTTGAATCGAGGCCTTCTTGTCTCACACCATAAATGTCTTGCTGCTCACATATTTGCCTCCCCTGTGCTTGTAGATGATGCTGGAGCTCTTCCTGTTCGCGCTGCTCCTCAGTGATCCTCCCTTTAGCCTCATGCTGCTCTCTGACACTGTCTTTCCTCTTGGTTTCTCCTCCGCCTCTGCGTCTGCCTTGTCTTGCTTGCTGTTGTGGAGGTTCTGGCAAACGCAGGAGTGCTTCGGGGTGAGGGGCTTCTGGCTTGAGCAGAACCACTTCACTGAGCTGTAGAAAAGCTCTACACAGCTGGAAATCGCTGATATCATCCCTACGACGAAGTAGAAGCAGAGGAAGACTGTTTTCTCTGCTGGGCGGGAGGTGAAGCAGTCCACGGTGTAGGGGCAAGGAAAGCGGCTGCAGGGGAACTGGGACTCCACCTTAAAGCCATACAGCAGCCACTGACCTACTAGAAAGCCAACTTCTGCCACTATGCGGAAAGCCACGTTTACAATGTAAAGCCTCCTTAAATGGCGGTCCTTTCTGTACTCCTGGCTGCTGATTTGTTTGCATTCGGAGTAGTTGGTCCTCTTGTTGTGGTGATGCATGACGTACATGAGGAAAACCAGGGAAGGTGTGGCGATGAGGACGATGTGAAACACCCAGAACCTGTACTGGGAGATGGGGAAGGCCATGTCGTAGCACACCTGTTTGCAGCCCGGCTGGAGGGTGTTGCAGGCAAACTCCTCTTGCTCATCCTCAAACAGGTCACTGGCTACAGTTCCCAGGATCAGTATCCGAAAGATGAGCATGAGTAAGAGCCAGAAACGACCGAGCAGCGGCGAGTGGGCCTGGAGGCTATCAAAGAGTCCACCGAGGAAGCTCCATTCACCCATGATTTCAGCGCTTGTCTTGGGTTGTGCCTCTTGGAAGTCTGGAGATTTACCTGCCTGTTCGTCTCAGAGCAAAAGCTGTCTCTGGTTAAAAAAAGAAACTAAAATGTATCTTGTTATTTCCAGTCCATGACTCATAGTGAGACCAACCTGCAGGTCAAAGGTTGGTCCAGGGTTTGTGCGCCCACAGTGGTGATAGGGTTCACAGTCCAATGATCTGAAACCAAAAGTAAAACATGATTATATCACCTGCAATAACAGCAATTTAAGAATAGCACTTAAGGAATATAACAATAACCCTCATGCTCTGCTTTTCTTTAGGTTTCATTAAACACTTAAAGAAACTAGAATTAGTTGCACTACAGTTTCCGTATATGTATGTGAAAATATGGAATTCTCACAGACATCTTCCCCCCCGACAGCACAATAGGTCTATACAATCAACACAGTTTTTGAGGTGAGCACCCAAGATTAGATAAGACAAGTACAAGGTGACCATGATCTTTGACCACCAAAATCAATCATTTCATCCTTTAGTCCACTTGAATGTCCATACCAAAATTTGAGGAAATTCCCTCAAGTTGTTCTTGAGATATTGCATTCACAAGAATGTGCAAGATGTAAATACAGACAACCCAAAGACATAATGCCGCCAGCCTCAGCTACTGCCAGCGCAGAGGCATAAGAAACAGTTGTACCTCATACTGAGACTTGCTTTTGTGCTCCACACATTTGAGCTTAAAAGCTACAGTTGGCAATTAAAAAAAACAAACACACACACACACACACACACACACACACACGCTGCTACTTGTGGAAGTCACTGGCTGGATGAGCCACTTGCTACTATCAAGCTTTCCTCAGATACAGCATTTAAAAAAATAAATAAAAAACAGTGGCAGAAAGATGCCAACAGGTTCAGCAGCTATGTGAAACCTACCCTCTCTGGTAATCCTTTTAAGATCCACTTCCTACTTTTCTTGTTTGTCTTCCCCCACTTGAAAAAGTCCCCAAATTAAACTAAACGAAGGATTTGAACAAATTTTAACAAAGCAGTTATGCCACTTACTCACTCTCTCCAAATGGCATTCGACAGAGGCTTGCTGGGGCTAATAATTGACAGGGCGTCAACGGTTTAGGAAATTCCTGCTAATCTGTGCCCATCAAGGGTCCCAGACAGCAGTGATGTTTACCTAAGAAAGGCAAACTCTTGATGAGCATTTCAAAGAGTTTCCTTAATGGCAGGAAGGATTTGCTTCAAACTGTACCACTAGTTTCCCCAGCTAAAGTCAAACATGAAACTTGCATGAAGCTCCTCTCTGATTAACTGTACATGCAACGTGCTTCTTTCAGTCAGCAGCAGTAAAATACACTTGATCATTTTTTGAGCTTCGAGGTTTGAAGTTCAAAATTTGCACATTTATGCAAACAAAAAGGTGATTGTGTCCCATTGGTTATATGACTTTGTACCGGTTCATTGATGTACTGAGAAAATCTACTCTGAATGATTCCAATATCTTAAAAAGTGAATTTATCTGTACTTGTACCAACTTGAAAATGGTAATAATACTAATAATAATAGAAATAAAATGTTACCTACCCATTCAAAATCTTAATGACTGGTTCCCAGGTCACCACGGCACATTTAGCACATGTGCGGCTGACACTTACACGCGGCATTTGAGCACCGACTTGTACAGATGCAAAACAGATGACGGATTTCACTAGATGTTAGCCCTAGAGCAAGTAACAATTTCAAACACAATGCAAAATTGATACAAACTTTATTTTTCTAAGTCTAAAATGAACAGCCATTGAAATATGTACAAGACGAGACAAAACACAAATAAGTGAAATAAAATTGACATTTCAAGAAGCCGAAGAAACTAAAAGTTAACATGCTCACAGGTGTAATGCAATTCAAGCATCAGGGCGTTTCTTTTTTAAAACTTCTGGTCTTTGACGAGAGAACAGGCATTTTTGCTAGAATGAATCTTTTGGTTAATACTACTTAAACCACCGGTGTAAATGAAACCATCCTTAGGTGATCAAAACAAAGACAAAGTAATCACCTGTTATAAACCATATAACTTTCCTAAAAACCTTGACTTTTATACAAAATTTAAAACTGACTTTGAGAGTAAACTTTAAAAGTCTTCATCTGAGTCTGAGTCCCCGATGTAGGTAACAGGTTTCCGGGCACGTGAGGGTTTGTCCCGCGCTGCCACGGTTACCGGAGCTGCTGCCTCCTGATCGGAAACCTGGAAGCTGTCGTCATCGTCCCATTTCTTGATTTTCTGCAAGAGCAGAGAAAATTCATCTTTAAAAACATGTTCATAGTGACTTCCAATACTTTTGTTTGTTTTACCTGCAACAAAAAGATTTTTACTGCACCACTTGGTCTATTTGTCCTGTATCCTCACTTCCATCACGGCCGGATCTGATCATATTTGAACTTCTTTGTTAACTTCATTTCTTCTTTTTTTTTTTCTTCATATAACTGACTGAATATTGACCTCTACACTAAACATACGTTATCTTACTGCTCAGTAACCAAACACAAAACTCTGTCCCAGGCCCAGAAAAAGTCATAAAGAAACTCAATGTGAAACTAAGTTATAACAACAAGTTTAATGACTGTTTTTATTTCATAAAAGAGGAAAATGCAGAGTAGGAATGCATTTTTTATATTTGATTTATATCACTGGGACACATTACATGGAAGTTATTGAGAAAAAAACTGCCAGTTTTTCTATTAAAATGTTTATGTAAAACTCATCAACTACAAATTAGTAATGAAAATTAAGTGTACTAAATGAGACCAATTTAATTTACTTCATAACTGGAAATCAGCATGAAGGTACTGAAAAAAATATTGGTTTTGTGTGATTTAAACAGTAATCAATTGATGACACTGCAGTCATCCCGCAGCACTTAAACAGATGGCTGAAAGGTGAACTAACTGTCCTTCTGCCAAAACCAGATGAAACTCAGTAATAAGAAATAAGCTGCTGCTGGCCAGAGAGAGAATGTCTGTCAAACACCCATCTTAAAACCAACTTCAGTGTTACGCAGGAGCAGCGGCTGGCTTGACTGTTGTGTTTTATGGTACTGCTGTAGCAGTGTGCTGCTCCGTACGCTGTCTGTGTCCTATTTTTCTGCTGCAACATTATCATTAAAATAGACATGTGGCGTGAGAGTCTGTGAAAAGTGTGAAGTGCCTGAGTCATGCAATCAGTGTGTGAGAGCAGAGACTTTACAGGCACTACGGTGCATATGCACATGCTATTTAGAGCCGTACAATACAAAAATAAATGTATCAATACATAACTATGAGGCCTCGTGGTACGTTACCCCCCAAATACTGTTCTGAAATCAGAATTCAGTGTAGAGACTGACCTTGCTGGTAGTTTTTTTGCCCTTGAGGCGTGACATGAGGTCGTCCGCGCTGCTGTCGGAGTCCATACTGTCGATCTGTTTCCGTTTCACAATGGGCTTTGTCTTTGTAACTTTGATTTCATCCTCCGAGTCACTGGAGTCAAATGATGGGACCTTCTTGGCAGCTGGGATGGATGCAGGTTTGGATTTAGAAAGAGCATCCAGGATGGATGGCTGCTTTGCATCTAAAAGAGGTCAACAGGAAAAATAACTGCAGATTAGGGAAGGATGCATTTCATTTATTATGTTTAGTGTTTTAATTGTACATGTGCTCACCACCACAAACGTGTCACAACTGTTACAACTGCAGTTTTACTTGTTATTTAACTATCTGGTACCATCTGATGAGAAATCAATAAAATCAGCAATAGTAAAACTTTCAAACTTTAATCGTGCATTTTCTCTTAAATCTGTGGGACATAAAACACAGAGCTCTCTCTAATTAGGCTACACACACACACACACACTTGTCGAAATACCTGCAGCCTTCTTCTTGGTTGCAGCTGGTTTCTTAGCAGCAGGAGCTTTCTTGGGTGCCGCCTCCTTGGTTTTACGTTGAACTGGACCCTTGGCTGCAGGTGCCTGATCGTCCGACGGAGCTGCAAAGTGTCGCAAAGAATAAAACCTTAGACATACGGCCCAACAGTTCTCAGGGTTATCACATGAATGATCCTGTGAAAATACTTACAGCTCGATGTATTTTTAGGTTGTTTTACTGTTGTTTTGCTCTTTGCTGTTTTCTTCCTGCATAGAAGATAATAAAATAAAGTAAATGACATTACTAAAAAAAGGCCTTGATGTGAAAGAAACTTCATATATCAAGTTTGATACTCACGAGGGTTGTGGAGCTTTAGGGGGCGGAGAGGGGGCTGGAGAGTCCACTTCGCTGTCGGCCATGGTCTCTGGCATAAAGCTGGCATCATCATCATCACTGATAACAGCTTTACGTTTTGGGGCGTCCTTCTTCCCCCAGTCGTCAAATTCATCTTCACTGTCGGACATGGTGTACTTTGCCGCAGCTTTAGAAACAAGCGACAGAATGGTTTGATTTAGCAATGCTGTCGTGAATTTAGGATTATTGGTGAGTTTTGCTGAAGTCTTTGCATAAGAGATGATATGATCAAACAGCTGTTACGAAGATAAGTTTGGATGAAGTTAGATAGGAGAGCTAATTAGCCTCAGGAAACACGTTTACAGTGATTACGTGTTCTCCAACAGTGATGTGGAAGTAATCCGTGTGTAAAGTCTTTTCATGGGAAGACAGCAGATTAGACGCTCGTCTACCTATCAGCAATGATAGTGGTCACGGTCATTTTAAGTAGACTCACCTTTAGTTTTGCGTTCTCTGGGGGCAACGACTTCCTCCGCCTCCATTTTATTGTCGGACAGATTGTCAGACTCCTCATCCGACCACGGATTCTTTTTGGGATTCTTGGCAGCGGGCTTGAACTGAAGAGTGCTCTGCTTGCTGCTCTTTGACGCTGCTGCTGCAGAGAGGTGTGTTTCATAGTCATCTTTAATAAAAATGCAATGTAACTTTACAACAGTGAGTGCAGATACAGTGTCGAAAAAGTGCAAGAATAATTTACGGTCGCCCATTAATTACAAAGGTTTTGGGTCTGATATTCCAACCCGGCCTAACTGTCCAATGTGGGCTCTGCACATAATCTCACCATAGCATCACACTATGTTACAATTCTACGAGCAGTAAGATATGTCACCTGAGTCCGTTTGTAATCATGGTGGGGGTGTGGAGCATTTGTTGCTGTAAAGTTCTGAAATTGTGGTTAAATCTAATAAACACCTGTATGGTAAGGAGCCTCGTATCTTATTTACCTACCATTTGCTTTCAAATTGCTCTGTGGCTTTATAGAGTGCAAATGTACTTTCTCAAGGCTGCCACCAGATGCTGCTAAAGAGCGACTGCATACTGGATGCATCTACAGTGTAGGACACTATATTTATATACTACATTTATTGTTGAATACAATAAGTTCCAATGATTTAAAAATAGTTTCACTCTATTACATTTGACTGAAATTTAACTTTTTATGTGAAATGAATAAAGTTCTTCTCTGATGAATAAAATTGTAGACCAGAGAAGAACAGTCTGATACCAACTTATTTTGGTTATTTGAACATTTTCAGCCAGTCTCACCTTTTTCCTTCGGCTGAGTTTTAGTTTTCTTGTTCAGTCGTGCAGCCAAGCCAATCTCCTCACTAGGCTCTGTGTTCTCCACATCTTCTCCAAACTCCATCTTCACCACTACATCTTCACTCTGCAATTACAGAAAATGAGGTCAGGTTAAATGTTTCTGGCATTGGCAGAGCGCTCTACTGAGAAATGTTACAGATACAGATATAAGAAGAGCACAACTCCGCTTTGTTGTGACTAAAAGCAGATTAAATTCTAAATACAAGGTTCCCACACATTTTCATGGACAAAATTTCAAAACTTTTCAAGGACACATAATAAAATTTCTATGACCTTTCACAGAGTATGATACAAACGTGCAGTACAGCTGAAAAGTCAAAGTGGGGGTTAGCATGAAAACTTTTAAACTCATGACCCCTACCAGTTTAAATAACACTATTATTTTCAGGGTTCCTTCAGCTTAATTCAGGTTAGTTTTAAGACATTTAAAAAACGTTTAATGCCACTCAGAATTAAATGTAAGACCAATTTTACAATAATCAAAACTAAAAAAAACAAGCATGAACTGATATCAGCTAGTTACATTTTTTCCCAAATGTTTTTTTTGTTGGTTTAAGTTAAAGAGTTGTTGATGGAAAACTTTCTAGAATGGAAGACGTGGAATAAAATAAAATTAGGTTATCATATAGTACAATATAATTCTTGGTCATCTTTGATTTGATTTGATGTTGAAAATGTTTATGAGTGGTTGTTGGCTCTTCTCTTCCTTATATTCCTGATGGTAAGTTTGGTAAATATTAATTAAGGTTATTCAAAAATAGATATTACTAATCATTTTGAGATTTTTAGGGTGCCTTATTCATAGATTAATGAATTTTATGCCTTTTTGAGATGTTTTAAGGATCCATGGGAATCCTGCACTCGGGAATAAAATGTAGAAACGTCACACATCTGCGTATCTTAAAACAATGTTTCGTCAATAGCGTCACATATAATGAATTTGCTGCTGTGTTACATTTTGTAAAAGGTTATCCACAAAAGATTACTGTAACAAATAATTTCAATACACAAAACAAAATTTACAAACTTTCCTCCATGACCCTGTATAAACAATAAAAACTATAAGGCAGACTGAGGAAATCCTGTTTTTTTGTGATTTTAATTTGAAAAGACATACCATGACTTTCCTGCCCCCCTTGCCTCCTTTCTTGAGACAAGCCTTCTTGTTGGCTTCGGCTTTCATGGCACTGGTAACACGCGGGACCACGCGGCGACCCTGTGGCGTGGGCAGGGTCTCCTGCTTCACCTTCGCCGCTTTGCCTTTTCCAGCCCCCTTTTTAGCGGGGATGATGGCGCTCTCCTTTTCTTTTGCCTCAACTCTCTAAAGAACAAAATCAGGAGATTACTGGTGAGGAGAAAAGTCTGAGAGTGACAACTCTGACTGTAACCAGAGGCTCGGGTCAGTGCAGAGATGCTCATATGAAACCAGCAATATAACAGTCCTTTCTCACACTGTGATGGACAAACTGCAGTTGTCCATATGTGACTGAGAAAATGCGCTCAGATGTTTAGAAAAAAACAAGCAGACAGATAAAGAGCCAATACCTCCAGTTCCTCACAGAAAGCAGCCAGGTCTTCCTTCCACAGGTCTGCTGGAGACTTCTTTTTTAGGGTGTTCAACTCGGTCAGCTATAAAGCAGCAGTCAAAACACTCATGTTAACATGAGATAAACCAATGTGGATTTGAAGTATTTGAAAGCATTAATAATACTGCAGCAGAGCTCAACATCACACCTTTACATCCCTCTGCTTGCACAGCTCGTCTTTCTTCTCTTTGGTCAAGTACCACATGGGCATGGACAACAAGTAGTTGTAGTCTGGCCCGCTGGTGTCCTCCGTTTCTTCCTCCTCCTCTCCTTCCTCCTCCATCGCCTCTTCATTCTGAGAGCATTAACATAACCATGTCATGTTGTTTGCGCACACCGAGGCTGGTTATTGAGCATTCATCATTAACGCAGCTAAAAGATGTGATCAAAGATGTCCTACCTTCTCTTGAGCCTCTTTCCAAGCTTTGACCGGGTCAGAGTCGTAGCCCATCTCCTGCAGCATGCGGATCAGTTCCTTCTTTGGCTTGTTCTCTGCAAGTAGATGAACAGAATTATTTCTTTTGTTCAAGGAAAATCTAAACACATAATAGGCCTGGGGATAAATTGATCATCTAAGTTGTAGCTGGCATAAATATTACAACTTCTGAAGCTGTTTCAAATGACAAACAAAAATATATAACTACTATTTGGCAATTTATCTGAGGTTACCTGCACTTTATGATAACCAGCGTTCCCACACATTTTTACAACTTAATTTTAAACACTTTTCCAAAACTTCCCAGGCGTTTGGGGGTACACTGTTAACGCCTGCAAACTTGACTTGCTCGGACATTCCCGCCACCAACTTGCTGCACACACTAACGTGTATCAAGCAGCACAGCATTTGATTTTAAATTACCAATGCAGGATAAATAGGCAAGTATTTTGCATAACAACATGTTTTGGAATTTTAATGTACATATTTTAAACAATTGCCAAAACAATCAAAACATTCTGCTAATTCCAAACCATTCCCAGGCCTGGAAAAGATTTTTTCTAATCTCATAACTTTTAAACATGGGAACTGGGATATCTCACAATCGGTGGAAACTAGCAGTTGTTCTTGTTTGCAGTGTTTTTCAATGTAAATTTCAGCAGTGTACGTTGTCAACAAAAATTGTGATAAGATACTGACCTATGACCAAGGTGCCCTGGATTTTCTCCAGGATGAAGCGGGCCTGGTTGGTGAGTTTAGCGCTCTCTGCTCCCAGCATGCCAACCAACCAGTCCTTTCTCAGCACATAGTACTTCATCCTCAACTCAAAGAAGTCTTTGAGAATATCCTGCACAGACTCGTACTTCTTCAGGCTGCCCACGTGGTCGAACAGAACCTAAAAAAAACCAAACCCCAAACAGAAACCAAGTAAGTTTTGTTTTTCTAAAGAAATGCTTGATAAAAAAGCTGAAAGAAGACTTGATTGAAACATTAGATATGTGCACATGTGTTGCAGCAGTTACCATGGAACTGCAGGTGATGGAGGTCTGAAGTTTGAAGACTTTGTGGAGGCCGGCTGCCTCCGCCTCGCTTAACTTGTCTGGTGTCATCTTGATCACAAAGCGCACAGTGGTGTCAGTGTGGTACTCCTTGTAGTCTGTGATCAGAGGAGGGGCCTTCTCGGTCCCGTTCAGCATTGGCTCCAGCACGTTCTCCTTGTAGGTCTACACCACAGACAATTAAAAGAAATGACATATAGATGTCACTAAATGATGGTACTTTGAATGAATGATGGAGCATCCCGAACACATCCCGAACAGGAGGGAGAAAACTTCACTGACTAACCTGCGTCCAGTTTTTCACAGGCAATTCAGAGATCTCAACGGTGGTGGAATCAATGATGGCCACCTCTCCACTGTTGATGTACTGGTTGTCCATCACCTGCTCAATTGTGCCTTTAAAACCTTTGTAGCTTGGAATCTGTGGGAGAATGCAGAGGCGCCCCCATTATTTGAATTGTACACCAGAAGACGCAAAATCTCAGCCAGAAACAGCCAGTTCTCATTCTCACCATGGGCAGAGGCTCATTGCCATCGAGCATACGGTGGATGTTGCTGACGATCTCCCGTACGTCAAAGTTGGGAATCTTGCTGGCCCAGCCTGTGCCAATACCTTCTGAGCCGTTCACCAGCACAGTGGGGATGATGGGTATGTACCACTCCGGCTCTACGCGCTGGTTGTCATCATAGTTGTACTTGAGCAGGTTGTCATCCACAGGTGGGAAGACGAGGCGAGCCAGGGAGCTGCAAGGACAGAAAGTCAGGGGGATTTTTTAATTCATCACTGTCTCTGTAAACCATGAAATCAGCTCCCCCACATTCTCTAAAGTGTGCAGGAGGCTCGTAGCTTCACATTATTAGCAGTTTATGTGGAGGCTGCTGACCTGAGCATGGTGAAGATGTATCGAGGGCTGGCAGAGTCTTTGCCTCCGTGCAGCCTGGTTCCAAACTGACCCAGAGGCTGCAACAGGTTCATGTTGTTGCTTCCCACAAAGTTTTGGGCCAAACCCACAATGGTCATCATCAGAGAGATCTGAAAAATAAACACAGATGAAGAGATTAAATAGAAAGTATTATAAAATATGCTAAATCTAGCAAGCATTGCTCACCAGTAAAATGTGCTATTCTGCATGTATTTTCCTCCAAATTAATAATAATTTAAAAAAAAACAAAAAACAAATGTATTAAGTACATTTACTCAGGTTGAGGTACTTGTTCTACTTTACTACATTTCAGAGGGAAATAGTGCACCTTATAATTAACTACAATTATTTAGTAAAGCACTGGTTGATTAATTGATTGACTGAAAATTAATTGGCAGATATTCTAATAATCTTTTAATAATAATAATAATTTAGCCATTTTTCTGGCAAAAACATTTAACTGTTCCAGCTTTTTAAAATATGAGGATTTTACTTTACATTTTATTCATTTGATTGACTAAACTGATTTTAATTTTTCTGCATTGTATAGTTTTACTTTCATTACTTAAAGTACATTTTCTTAATTATACATGCATAATAAGGGTTTCAAGTCAGGACTTGAAATGTTTTCCTCCGTCACCGCTAGAAACTTAATGAATCTGGTCATGTCTCAAAGCAGACTCAAAGCTGAAGGCAGAAACCATATGATGAGCAATAGCTAAAAACAATCCAAGCTAATTCAAAAAGAAAGAGTAAACTGTTTTCTCCACATGTGAGTGCTGCATTTGGCAATAGCCTGACATCGAGCCCACAGGCTGCTTTAGCCACTGAAAAGAGGAAGTGGGAAATCAACTCAAAGTGTAATGTCATCTCACCTCTCCATGGTGGTAGGCTGACATCTCAGCCACCGAGCCAGCCAGCTGGGCCACCTTCACCTCCCGCTTGTCATTCCTCTTGAAGCAACAGAACAGCACCTTCCTCTGGCCTGGTTTAAAACCTGACATAAACACACATGCAGACATATTTAAAACCACTCTCACAAACTGTGTTTATCATTTACAACCATGTTCTAGGTGATCATTATCATTTCACACACCATCCACCAGGCAGGGGATTGACCTCTCATTGTCAGAGTTCGAGAAAAGAACCAGCTCCTTGTTGACAAAGTCGTTGTATGAAAGGGACTTGGTGGACTGGCCATACAGGTACTCCTGTGAAGAGACAGCAAAAGGTAGTTAAAATGAACAGAAAACATTAATAGAGCACATAAAGGTCACCAACTGTTGCCGACGTTACCTCAGGTAGGTTGTGAGCCCTGCGCTGGCGCCTGTTGTTCATGAAGTTGGTCAGCCACTCTTTCCGCTCGTCCACTTTCTTCTTGCTAAAGGCCTGGACACAAAACAAACACAAGAATCAGATATGAATACTCAAACTACATATTATATCCTAGCAAGGAGAATCAAGATAAAAAACATAACTGGTTTTACAAATGTACACGAGGGTCTAAAAAGTTTAATTGAAATTTGATATGATCGTCCACAGGGTGTTCTATAAACTTCATAAGTTAAAGAATGAGCCAAACATATGGATGAAATCTTACAAGGGTGATAGCTTCATCGTCTTCAGGTCCAGAGTACTTGAATGGGATACGGTGTCTCTGCATGTCAGAGAAGTACTCCTTCGCTTCCTGCGATGTGCTGGTTCCCAAACCTAGAAGGCCACAAAGGAGGAGAACTTATTATACAGACCATTATGAAGACACACAACAAATTGGCCACGACATCGACCAGGTGTGAAGGGTTGCTTACTTGTCATCTTTTACTACCACACAGGGGTTTTGTGACAAACCTTTGTAGTATTTTATTTTCCAAGATTTGTAGTTGGGCTGGTTTTCCTT
This sequence comes from Plectropomus leopardus, assembly GCF_008729295.1. Classification (NCBI taxonomy): domain Eukaryota; kingdom Metazoa; phylum Chordata; class Actinopteri; order Perciformes; family Serranidae; genus Plectropomus; species Plectropomus leopardus. The sequence goes on along the minus strand of NC_056481.1, from coordinate 17,873,837 downwards.
CCATTCATTGAATTCAGGGATACTGTAGAAAGACAGCTGAGTTTTCTTGTGAGACGCCTAAAGAGAGAGGGGAAAAAAAGAAAGAAATCTGCAATCAACGCTTGTCTTCACCCCGTGTTTGACAACAAAATGGTAAAATAAGGATATAATTTGGCCATTATTAAAGAGGTTTCATTAAAAGTGTGATTTTTATATAAATGGCAGAGATATTCTGTGATCTTGACACTAGATGGCAGCGTTGTTGAGTTCAGGGAGACAACTTAGAAAGTTTGAGGGCTTGAAATCACAATATGCTAGATCCCAACATTATTTAACCCTTTACTCACCATAATTAATGAAGTACAATAGCTAACCACAGCCTAAATAACCTTTTATTTCAGTCTGAGACATCTGGTGAAACAGTTTACCTTGATGATGGGTGTGATGAACTCCTCCAGGAAGTTGTGGCGCAGCAAGGACGGCCAGTTATGGTGGATGAAGTTGATCAGCAGGCCCTTAATGTGGGAGCCGTCTTGATCCTGTCACAATCATAGGAATACAGTGGAATCCAGTCATATTAATGTTTCTTTACAGCTTTAAAGCTGAAGATGAATACTTTTATAAGCAGCGCTGCACCTATGGTGAAGTGGGTGACAGCCCTGAAAAGCAGAGTTAGTAGGGTACTCTATGATGAAATTATAAAGTAATAAAATATGTTTTAAATGATTAACACAAATTGGATACAGAAAAAAAGCAAAACAGGTGTTTAAAATGAGAATAAAGATTTAAAAAATTGCTGGCGCACCTGATCTGTCATGATCATGATTTTGCCGTAGCGCAGACTCTTGAGGGATTCTGGGTCGCTGTAGTTCTTCTTGTACTGAAGGCCGAGGATCTTAATGATGTTATTAATTTCAGCGTTCTCCATGATCTGATGAGGAAGACCAAACAATGTTTTACTCTCATCTGTTTGCTGAGCTACATTTCAAATGATGCTCATTGTGGTCTTCTTTGATCAGGGTTATATCATCTGTGTCCATCCAAGATAAGTACAAAAATTGAGATTGAACTATGTGTCATAAGACAAATGCATCTGTAAAACCATGCAGCTGCCTTCTAATAACAGGCTGCTGGGCCTAACCTGTTTGAGCGAGGCCTCCCGGACGTTCAGTATTTTTCCCCTGAGAGGGAAGACGCCATAGCGGTCTCTTCCGACCACTCCCAGCCCAGACACAGCAAGTGTCTTAGCTGAGTCTCCCTCAGTAAGGATCAGCGTGCAGCCGATGGAGTTCTTCCCACCTGCCAGAGAACATGCTTACTGCATGACAATAGCAGCTCATTTGCTTTCTCATGAGGCTGGATTGTTTTCCAAAAGAGAAAAATGTTATATACCTGCATCGTTGGCATCGTCGAGTTTAGGCACTCCTTTAATTTTGGTGTGTTTAACACTTGAGCATTTCTTGTTGAGCTGGGATTGAGCCTTGAACTTCACCCAGTTCATGATACTCTCCACAATCCCAGAGGTTGTGGCCTATGGAGAACAGAAAATGAAGAAGAATTTGTAAAAATCTGAATGACGACACTCCTGAGAGTGAGAATGTGATGCCAGCGGTTCTTTATTGTCACCTGCTTAATAAACTTGTCAGTAAGAGGACAGGTGGACCCAAAGCTCTTCTGCTGCAGTGTCATGTTCTCTTTGGTCTGAGAGTCAAAGGTGGGATTCTCAACCAGGCAGTTGACAAACAGCCACATGTGATTCTTCACCTGGATGGGGAGGGAGCGGAGCGTTCTCAGGATTATATCACACAATATCAGCTTCATATAAAAACATACTCAAGATCTGAGTTAACAATGACTATACCTGGAAAGGCTTGACGGCCACTCCAGCTTTATTCTTCCTCTTCACCACTTCAATGAGCTTGGCAACCACTTGGTCAGCCACATAGTCAATGTGCCTCCCTCCCTGAGATTGAGAGGACAAACACAAGATCCCATTTGCAGAATAAATGACATACGTCTTAATCATAGTGACACAAAGTGGCTGGGAGAGCAGCCAAACTTGTACTTAGCTGCCAAAGGAGCCTGGTCTACTGGTTCAGTCAGCCTTAAAATGCTCTATGGCTGCTCTATGATGTTAATTCAAACAGGGCTGACAAACTAAATTAAAATCGGTGCCCGATATTACAACAGCACTTAAAAAAAATGAAATTATTGGTTCGACATTGAGGTCACAACCCCCTCACTCAATCACTCTGTTACACATACAATTAATGCCCAACAAAACATCTAATTCAAAAACACTGTGACATTACCTTGGTTGTGGCAATGCTGTTGACAAAGCTGACTTGCTGGAAACCTTTCTCACTCATGGTGAGGCAGACCTCCCAGCGCTGGTTCACAATCTCGTGGACCACAGTGAGGGCACCACCAAGCTCGTTCACCTTGTCCTTCAGATACATGTCCACGTAGCTACGGAAGTCTGTAATCTGGTGTACAAGAATGGTATTAGTCTTAATCACAAGATCTACCCACTACCATCTTATGGTTTGAGAACTGTCATAACATATAATAAGCTGAATGCTAAGGAAAGAATATATTTTCTCCAGGTTCCTAAATCATTCAAAACATCATCACAGCTCAAGAGGGAAAGCCTAAAAATAACAATTAGCTTTAAAATGTTGAATTAAGTTTGTGGAAACCCATCTTTACATTTGTTCACAATGTTATTGATATTTGAAAAAGATAAAGATAAATAAAACCCATTTTTAAACTAGTAAGAGAAAGCAGGCAGATGATTAGCTGGCAGAAAGCAATAGGCGAACATTGAGAGACAATGAAGTGAAACAGCTTTATAACTTACTGGCAGCTTCTTGCCATTGAAGTACACACGGACGCCCTTGCTGGATCCAGCAATGTCATAAGCCCTCCTGGTCATCAGAGCCACGGTGTCTTTGTCCAGGATGCTCATTTTGAACTTGGCAAGGTCCGGCTTGAAGGTGATGCAAGTGTATTCCTCTCCTTCAAACGGTTTGATTTTAGAATCCCCTGCTCTGCCCATGTTGTCATACCAAGTCTGTGAAAAATGGACATTACCATAAAATGACATTTCTCTCTTAAAAGTAACAATGAATGCAAAAGAGAAAACACGTTTCAGCCTGCATCCTACCTGCTTGAAGGACTTCTTTGAGTCTTTACAGGCAGTCTCTACAGTGAACTTCGTGCTGAAGATGTTGCAAAGCTTAGCACCATATCCATTGCGTCCACCTAAAAAACAAGTATTGGTATGAAGATGTGGATTAGGATATTAGAAAAGTAAGTCTACTGATTAAACACCAAACATAGTTGTAGCTTGCTCATACTCATACAAAACCCTATAGGTGGCTTTATATTCCATCTCTGTTGATTGCCTTGTTCTTATGTTTATAGTTTGCCAATTGCCTGTTTTATTGAAATATCTTTTTGGAAAGCGGCATGTGTAAACTCTACTTCTACAATACAGTTTATGCAATTATTTACTGTGATTTTAACAGACATTTTGGGGGTGTCTGTTGTAATTTTAACTTCCAAATAAATTGTTCAGATTATACAGTTAAAAGTGTTTGGTTTGAAACATGTCTGATTGTGTAACTGCACATATTGGTCACACTGTTGGACTCTATTTTACAGTTGTTTCAAGCATTGTCATCACATGCTTAGAGCTCTGCAATTTCAATGGTGAGAAAAATGTTATTGAAACCAAAGGCCAAGATGGCAAAAACTAGGGAAATAAACATTTTTCAAACATAGCATTTTCCTTTGAATACACCGTGAGTGTAGTGTTGCAGATCCTAATCAAAACAAATTAGTCTTCAGAATCCCACAATCAGTCTCACCAGTGACTTTCTTCTGGTCATCATCATAGTTGCTGGAGGTGAGGAGCTGTCCAAAGATGAGAGCAGGCACAAAGACCTTTTCCACCTTGTGCTCCACCACAGGAATACCCTTCCCATTATTCCACACACTGATGGTGTTGTTTTCTCTAAAAGGGAAAAAAACATACACCCACACCTGTGATCATGTGCTTCTGTGATACCAAGGAAAGCAGATGAGCAGGATATGAGCTGGGGCTATTTGACAACTTACAAGCAAAGGGACACTGTGGTAGGATTACAAGCTATTTTAAGATCTTACTTGGTTGTGCAATAATATATATTACTCACACATCAATGTTGATCTTGATGCAGGTCATGTTCTTATCCCTCTGCTTATTGTCAGCTGCATTTACTGTAGAAAGAATAAAACAAACCAATTGCTTCAGTATTGTAGGTGAGCCATTTTCCTATGCACATTATACAACATCTAAAATTATGGGAGCTATTTACTCACCAAGGATCTCATCGAAAATCTTGTAAAGCCCGGGCACAAACGTCACATCACGGCAATTCAGTCCTTCATCCTCGTCATACACCCACATTTGCTAAGGAAAGCAGTCAAGTAGTGAGTACAAAGATCACGCATAAATTTGTATAATGTGAACCCATGATACTATTTCAACATCCTTCAACTCGGCAGTTAAAAAAAATATCTTAAATAGTCCAGTCTCACATCAGCTCCTGTGAGATTTACCAAAGGACTTCAATCAGTGAGAAGTTTATGAGAGAAACCATCAATGTCAAAGACACAGAAATTTCTGTGTGACCTCTTACTTGGGTAACAGGCTCCACAGAGCCTATGTAGGAGTCAGGTCGGAGCAAGATGTGCTCCAACTGCGTCTTCTTCTGATAGATCCTCTCCACTGACAGCCGCTTTGGATCTTTCTTTGTCTTCTCCACCGGCTTGTTTTCAAACAGGGACTAATGGGAATGACACAGAGTTATCATCAATGTGATTTTTTTAAAAAAATTGCAGTCAAATTATGTAAGGTTTTCTATTTGTGTTACAAGTGACTGCGTTACAGCTGCAATGACACTGGCTCAAACAGTTCAATGGTGTAGTAATTACTTGAATTGATTTTTTAGATCTGATGACATATCTAAACCTCAGACAATTTGGTTAACGTATAAAGGTACAACTGAAAAATGCCACTTAGCAGTGCACAGTCTACAAAACATCTCGTTAAAGTTGCTGGGATCTGATTTCATGCTCAAGGACACTTCAGATGGGCAGATGTTTGAACCCAGGTTCACTGGTTGCATGTAATCCACACTATCTACCTTTAACATCACCCTCCTCCTCCAATGTTTGGTCACAATACCACAAGTTTTAAAATGTAAACACTACTGACCAATAAGGTTATGCTGTTGTCTACTTGAACATTTTAACATTAGATTAATATATATTAAAGAGGATAATCAGGGTTCCAACACATTTTCATAAAAAAAAATTCAAAACTTTGGCATGATTTTTTAAGGACCTGTAATACAATTTCTGAGACAATTTACAACATACAACAGGAGGGAACTTTATATTATACTTTATTCCAACTGTCAGTTGTTGTTGTATGACAAAATAACCAGCAACCTTTTTCAATCTCTAATAGTTTGTCATGTTCATATTAACTAGTTCTCCAAACTATAGGAACAGTCATACAAGCACCTAGAGCATATCAGTCTGACACAGGCTTTCATGCATAAGGGAAACGGAACTGTTTATACTCTGAGTGCATATTTTAATGCATTTCATTATTAATTTATTTCTGGATGCATATCTGAAAAACATTGCTGCAGCATACGAATGTAAATATACACTTTTTTTGGCCTTGGAATAGTACGTATTACTAGTATTACTGGAACAGTTTACTTTATTGCAACATTATTTTTTTACTATTTCCACTACTTTTTTTTAAGGAAGTTCCCCGGGGGATTCCGGACCAGTTAAAGTTGCTGTTAACTACGACATTATCTAAATTGCCTTGCATTAATTAAAATTAACGTCGGTCCTAAACAAATGCAACATTTGTATTGCGTGCGCAACGCCTGATGTGAGACGATTACTGAGATGCAACGTAAAGTTAACGTTAACATTCGCCTAATAACGTTAGCGAGACAATATTATGGACCATACATTGGCTCCTAAAAATGTAACATTCATAACCCCCATCACATTTGAAGTCGTGACGCCATGTGTCTGGGAGGGGGACTTATTATGTTACTGATATGAGCACATCAAAACTTTTTTTTTTGACGCTTAACTGACGCGTTGCCGATTAAATTAATTATGTTAACGTTTTACTAAATGATGTTAGCTAGCGTTAGCTAACCTTAACGGTCAGAGACGTTTCATTGAGGCCATCGCTAACAGTAACGTTAGCTGCTGGCTAGTTTCACAGTAAGTTAGCGAGTTAGCAGCTAATATCGACGTTTGAGAAACGTTACCTTCAGTGGTTCAGCCATTCTTCTTATATTTACTGCTAAACCCAAGCGCTAGCGGTGACTTTTTACTACGTTTATAACTAACGTTAGCTAACCAATTTCCACCTAACTCTTAAAACTAACTTCTGACCAGCTGCACTGAACTGTATCCTCGCCGACTGAATCAAACCCTACTTAAAAATTTGAAACCTCTCCCGCCTGCTACATTGACCAATTAAACGACGGGCCAGCTGACGTTTCCGTCCAATAAGGAACGCAAACATCACTTTCTCGAGAAAATAACCAATCACCGACTGAGAAATAGGCATGAGCCCGCCTATGTTGTGTCTCGCGGCCAATCGGCTTCCCAAAATAAAAGCACTCGGAATACATTTGCAGAGTAAGTTTATTTATTTGTAACTAAGGGCATTTACTCAACTGCTGTTCTTAAGTATAAATTTGAGGTACTTGTACTTTACTTGAGTGTTGTCTTCTCATGCCACTTTATACTTTTACTCCACAGCATTTCACAGGGAAATATTGTACATTTTACTTCACTATATTTATCTTACAGCTTTAGTAAGGTATGACTTTACATTTTAAGATTTCTGCCTGTAAGACATAAGAAGAATTGATAAAATTTAAAAGTTTTGTTCTGAATTAATTTCACTGCTGATACAAGTACAGCTGAAATGATTAGTTGATTTATCAATAGCTAACTGACAGAAAATTAATCACTTTCTATTTTCATAAAAATTTAAGTATTTTCAGATTAAAATAAATATTTTGGGTTTTATTTTTTATTATATATTACTATACATTGTTATATTATGATTCTTATAATTATTTTTATTTTTAATTCTATTATTTTATTTTCTATGCATTGCGTTCTTTTACTTTTAATACTTTAAATATTTATCTTCTGCTTTGACTTACTGACTTTTACTTAAGTAACATTTTCAATGCAGGACTCACTAACAGAATATATAACAGAGTACAGTATGATATTACTACTTTTACATAAGGAAAGGAACTGTATACTTCTCACCACTGTTTATCATAGTCACAGACACAGTACCACTTGAAACTGGGTAAGATATTTTGTCATTGTTCTTCATAAATGCATGGTTCACAGACACCACACACCACATAAAGATCAGCTGAAAAAAGTATTGTTGGTGTATAAAAATAATAATCAACATGCTACACATGCTAATGTAGGTTGCATATACAGCTAGTGCATATGATATTTATAGGGGGTCACTTATAAAGGAACATTGATATCTTTTTATTCTTTTGGCTGTACTGGGGCACACAGAACGTGAAAGCCTTACGGTGCTGACTTTGAGCTTTAAAGGTGTTTGCAGTTAATTATTGGGTGAGCAGTGTCAGAATCATAGCCCATTTACCCTTGGGGCTTATGTGTAAAAAGGGCTATGCTTTCCACACAGTTCACTGGATATGGACGTGAGCACTATTAAAACTGAAAGTCAGCAGTCTCATACGCATTATTTTGTTTTCTCGCACCGTTTGTATTGTGCAAAGTATGTAGCTGGTAGCTGGTCTGGTTACAATTTCTGGAAAGAGATATTGTGAGGGTTTTTTAATTTTTTTTGTGGTACTTTTAGCACCTCAAGCCATCTAATTCCATTATTTTGGAGAGAAGGCAAACATCTCTACAGCCAATATTTCCATCACTCGACACTCCAACACTCACTCAACTCCCACCAAAACAATCTAGATTTATAAATAGCACAACAGGTAAAAAGAAAGAACATGTAGTTATAAACAGCAAGATCACAGAATAAGGTTTTGACCATATTAAAATAAACTGTGTTAGGTATAAACAAATTATTAACTATATTGTCCCTCTAATAATGACTCCATTCATACATTTTTATAATGGTCAATAATAAAAATGTACAGCCTAAAGCTTGACCATACTCTTTGAAGCCTAATATGCTGTAATCCTGCGAGATTTACATAGATCAGAGAAACCTCGATATTTATAGCTGCATATTGACATTAAGGATTTGAAGAGAAGCTCCAATATTCAACATCTGTGAAAACTCCATCTTATTTACATCTCATCTTGAAGCTATACCTGCACAGTCGGTAAATTATTCATCTATTAGAAAAATTCATTGGCAACCAAGGGCCTTGTATCACTCAAAGTACAGCAGGTGACAGCTGCTTCTCACACACAGGAGGGATATGTTTAGTCCTGGAGATGCAAATCTTAAATAGATGTACAGTAAGAAGGAAATAGTACTCCCAATGCATCACTTTTGATTCACCAGAAAGTCAACAGAAGTCACTGGTATTGTTCAAAATCAAAACCACTTAAGTCAGAACTAAAGCTCCATTCAAAAATCTCTCCTAGAAAAGCTGACTGACTGAGAAATTTTAAAATGGTCATTAATACTACAGCCTGACCAGTTTTATCACCACTAATTTGTGAGGAAAATTGTCTTTATTGTTAAATTTTATTTTATTTTATTTATTTATTTATTTATTTATTTTTGCAGTTACTGGAAATTAAAAAAAAAGATAAGTCCTGACTTTGGTGGTACATTTCAGTTGAGGACATTTCTGATTATATACAGACACAAAAATCAAGCATCTTAACTCTAGAGTATATATTTCGAAATATTCCACATTTCTATCTTGAAAAACTTAAAATCTGAAAATTGAGGCGCTATAAAAAACACAATTCCAGACAATAGATAGCTAGACAACAGATTCCAGAGATAGGCTATATGAGTACAAAACATCTCAAACTACACCTATACTGTAAATGAAGAATTTTCACTGTATCTAAGTTTGTTAAACTGTAAAATATCTAATGGTTTTACTGGTCAGGCCCTTTTGACATCCACTTGGGCTGTATGTGTCCCTCAAACTAAAATGAGTTTGACACCCCTGGTTAAGACAAACAAGAAGCGCTCAGCACAACAAGCTCACCACTGCTGAAAAACATTGTTAATGTGTGGTTTTTAGGTCACTTCATGTACAAACCATTACTGCTCTTTTATTTCAAATGCACAAATATAAAAACTTACAGAACATGTTTTCTAATTTAAGTATTTATGTGTGCGTGTGTGAAATGTTTGTGTCAGTATAGACTGTCTTTGTGTTATTGTTTCGTTTGTTGTTCATATGTTTTTGTGTAGAATGTCTGATTGAGAGAAAATCAATAAAAAATTAAATGACAACAAAGAAATTGTTCTCTGGGAGTGCAGTGTTCCATTTTCTCCAAAATGATCAGTTTCAATTTTGTCTCATTTATAAATTTTCTCTCCCCCAGCTCTCTCTCTTTCTCTCTCTCTCATTTCCTCCAATCTCTCTGTCACACACACATACACACTGTACATGATAGCTGCCCAAAAGCTATTTAGTGGTTAATGAGTTTATCTCCCCAGAAGTGCGCTGTTCTTGTTCCATGATAGTCTAATGTGTTTTTGCAGCTATGTATTATTGTGCACAGCCTTTCTTTGAGTCAGCTCATGTGTAGTGATATGGAAGTGCAGGATTGTAGAAAAAAGACATAATTCGATTCAATGTTAAGCAAACATGGGCCTCTGGTCCTGTGGTTATCAGTGAATGGAAATGCAGTACGCTGATTTATCTAACCAGTCTACCACACTTATCTGTCTTCCTCTGCTGTTTGCCCACTCATCTGACCTTGGCATGATAATAATAGGGCTGAGAAGCTTGAGCTGTAGTCCAGCGGATTCCGTGGAGTGTATGTACACAAATACATCCACAGCTGCACACATGAACGAAGGTGCAAACTCACTTTACTGTTTGATTTTGCACTGGGTATCTTCAGCTGGAAAGAATGATTGATCTCCTTTAAGAGACATGAAAGAATGAACCAGCTGCCCTCATCCTTAACACATAACACAAGGGGTTGGATATGCTACTGTCAAAACAGTATTTTTAAATCCTCTGTACCTGAAAGAGAGACAATTTAGGCTCAAAATGTACTTTTTGAGTCCATATATGTACTTTTCTGAAGAAGAATTGTAAACAGGAGAAGTGTTGCATCTTACGTAAGTTTGAAATCACTGTCACTTTCAGAAAATATTCCAACACCACACTGAAACTGTAATCAGTAACCTTATATAATGGGACAAAACAATATCAATATCAACAAAACAAATGAGATATTTCATGTTCAATTATTGAAATTTAGAGGTGCTGGACAGACTTCGGCCTACCTGCACTGACATAGCTAAACTAACTAACTAACTAACTAACTAACCTAAAGCTTCATATTTAATGGATTTTGAAAGATGTGAGAGTGGTATAAATCTTTTTGAACTCTTAGCAAAAATGCAAATAAGTATATTTCCAAAGTGTTGAGCTATTCCAACAAGTCCTCCAATCCATACAACCACATAGGTTGTTTGTTCCTACCCTTTGATACAACCCACAGGAGTGAGTCCTTTATTGGTGCCCCTAGTGGAGACAGGAGATCAACATGTTTTTATACCTAAACAAACACCTTTGCTTCTGACTTCCAAATATGGATGTATAAAGAGAACTAGATACAGCAACGGAGACAAGACCCCATTTATTCCTGACAGTTGCTAAGTGGCAAATGAAGCTGAGTAGCCAAGTAATTGGCATTGCTTATACATAGGGGCCCATAGAGCATACACACTGGAGACTTCTTCTAGCTAAGCTGGCTACTCCTGATTTAGCACTCTGCTAACTGGGGACAACATAATTCAGTCATGGAGCTTCTTTAGACTTTTGAAATGTTATTGGGCCGAATCAGTAAAAGTATATATAAGTCCATGGGAAAAAGTGTTGTCGGTCCCAATGGCATAACATGATGGACTCGAAAGATGCAATTTCACTTATTGGTCACTATGAAAATTGGCTTCAAAACCCAGAGCACTTCCTGCGGGCCAGACCCCAAAAAAGCATGTCCTTTATTGTTGCAGTTTTAAACAAGTGGCCACATTTTGTTTAGGTTTATGCAAAAAAGACTACTTGTTGAGTTCAGGAAAAGGTTATTGTTTGGGTTAAGTGATGTAGCCTACACTCTTTATGGAACTTAAGTTATGTACATTAGTTAACTTAAGGTAGATAAGTCCTGTGGGTTACACAAGTTAACTTCCACACCTAAGTTAAAATAACTCAATGTTGACTTTTGGTTTCACACAGGAAACATACAGCAGTGTTGTGGGTCAAAGTCCTGCATTTGTTTGACCCACCAATTTACCCCAACCTCCACCTTATGCCGACTTCCTCTTTATGTCACCTGACTTCTGTCTTTCCTCCTGTCAGAAATACCACAACCAATAGAGGTCACAGCATTAAAAAAAAAAAAAGAAATATGGGTCATAATAAACTGCGTACACAAACCACTTATAGGGTCCTTCTAGGGGGGAGGACAATATTCGCTATTCGTATTCAGGTTTGTTGTTGTTTTTTTTTTTTTAAAAAAAAGTACAAAAAAGAAATTTGACAAATTAAGTACTTTTGACAAATTCAGATTATGTTGATGTTCCATTGACTTCTGATATGTTTTTCTGGAAGTAGTATTTTAAAATGAATCTGTCTTAAGAGTACCTGACTTTAAAGCAATCCAAGAGAGTACATTCACTTTTTCTGTTTGCAACTGTGCCATTACTATTCTAACCTTGTAACACACTCACAGACTCTCACACAGACTTCCTCTTATCTAGTACTAGTGGGCAGTTTGAAACAGGGAATACTAAGTACTTGCCATCCAAAAATAGTCACCCATCTGAGGTTGCTGAGAGAGACAAAGTAGATGGACACCCGCGCTCTCAGTACCACCTGCTTTCCTGTTTATTTATTGATGAGCCTGTGTTTTCTGAGGCCTGATACAGCTTGACTGTTGGGGAAGTGGGGGAGAATTAAAGAAACTCTATGTGTCATAAATCTGTTGATGGCTGTCTAAAGAGGCTGTTTGGTGTAACATGATGTCCTGTGTCATACAAGGATAGAGCTGTTTTACTGATATTAGAGTGACAGGTAAACAACTGTCGCTTCCAGCTGAGCACTTGACAGGTATGTCAGAGCCTGTTCCAGAAGGATCTTGGTCTCTGAAAAAGATACATCAGTTGATGGTGTACTGCTTTTTGGCATGTATCTTTTTCTTTTATTTTGGCTCTCCATGATCACCAAAGTTAAGGTACATGAGTGGACTATCAGAGCTCTCTGAAAATACTCCCATAAGTGAATTTGAAAATACAGGTCCAAACATGGGGCAGCAAAAAAAAGAGCTACTTGAGATATTTGATTGATGCTTTTGACATAAATACACTTTAATTGGCTCAAATTTGGGATGTCAATGTGCTCCACTGAATCGCGCCGCAAAAGGGACGAGAATTGGGTGGGTGTTAGTAGGTTCTTTGTGCAGTGGGAAAGGGGCTTTGGAGACTTTTGTTCACCCCTGTAGTTCACGCCATCATGAGTTTGTGTAAGTGAAATTATTTGAGTTCATCTCAGTGTTTCTGAGTAATTATTTCCTGGCAAGACTAGTCCCATGTCTTCCTGTGGGTGTTGGATGATGAACAGGAAGTAGAGCATGTAGAGTGTAATGTGCGTACTGAAAGCAAAACACTCAACTCGAATTAAATAATGATGAAAAGGAGAAAATTGAAATTACAGCGTCATGTTTGCTGCAGCTCAGGCAATTTCCAGATGTGTGACAGATGAAATAAATGACAGCAAACTGTCTAAGGTAGAAAAGGGAAACCGTGCGAATGTTTACCAAAAAAAAAAACCTAAAACAAATGACAAGACCAAACTAGATGACAAACAAAATCATTGGTAATATTCTTTAATAGACTTTTGAATGTCTAAACTTATAACCTTAGCAGATATTTCAGCAGTGTTTTGGGAGTGAACTTCTAACATTTACAGCACAAATAGGTTGTTTGGCTCATGTTTTGACCATCACATTTCCAGCATTGTCCTTGGAGGTCCACAACATGACCTTTATGGTGAACACCCCTCCCTGGCTGTCATTGTGAATATGTCTGAGAGACACAATGAAGGACTAAGAATTATTAATTACTTTAAAAGGGCAGTGGAAAACAGCTTTAACCACCTCTATCCTGTGTTGGCAGGAAACTGCAGGCAACTATAACAACTTAACATTTAAGATGCCGTACATCACATTCACTGAGGCCACTTTGCTGATTGTTCTTGTTGTAAATGTTACCACTAGGTGTTTCACGAACATAACAGCTTTACAAATACAGCAAATGGCACATCTTATACTCACAGTATGCTGAGTAAGTGCTGTATTTTCACTTTTTTAAAACAGTTTTTCTCTAAAGTCACACCAAATATGGTTCCATTAAAGGAAGAAGATTGGACGAAACAGCTTAATCAGCTAGCAGAGTGAAATATAGAGTACCATGACCTCAATAGTATTGACTGACACAAGAGTCCATGTGTGCATAAATCGTTCCTGTGCATGTATCGGTTAGGTGCAGACGCCATTAGGTTTGTTTCCAATAAGCCTGGTGTGCTCTGATTTAATAGCACCGACTCAAGTCAGTGCGTCAAAAGCCTCTGAAGCAGTACATCCCTGCTTGTGCCTGCTTGGGACCCCTCAATATAAGACATTATCTACTTGTAAGCCCCTGTCATTGACTGCATGTCTTGTGAGCTGTAGTGTTTTTCTCCTCTTACACCAACTGACTCATAATGATTTTTATAGATGGAAAAATATTATGTGAACGTATTAATATGTATTCTAGCTTTATTGATTTTTAAAGACACCTTCAAAGAATTATGTGCTACAAACAATATATACCACTTGGAACATGCCAGTGAAGCATTAAGCTATTCAAGATGTACTTTTACTGAGGACTCAGTACTGTTTGTGGTCTGAAGCTTTTGATGAGGTTCAGCTGACCGTTGCTCTGTGAGAGGAATTCAACAAAGATCAATGAATATCTACAATACTTTCATATCGCCAGTCTATTGTTCCTGTAATGTCAATGATATCAGACTTCAAAGACAAGGGATCTTCACAGAGAATTTGAGGTGAATGCGACCCCGCAGCAGCAGGGAAATCCCTCTAATACACTTTTCTCACAGTTTTTGATTAAATGGTTCAAGACCTACGTAAGGAAATAAATAAATAAAGGAGGGTAATGTTGTATTCATAAAGATAAGGCAGGACTTTGATCTTGCTCAGGGACGAGGAGTAAGCTGCGAGCCAGAGACAGAGTGTGTGTGTGTTTGTCTGTGCTTAATGCATGTATGTGTGTTTGTGTGAGCTGGCAAGATGAAGTAGGAGAGAAAATGAGAACGAAAAGGGAGAGACCTCATTAATATGAGTCCTCTTGTTCCACTGCAACCGCAAGAGCACACAGCAAAGGCTAATGGCGAAACATTCCCACCGTGTTGAGATGACATTGTAGAAACTTTGGTGCTGGTATCTTCTCAGCTATATTCCCACTCAGCACTTAGACTTTGTGGATTAATGTCAGCTTGCAGGTATGCCACCTGCACAGGTATTAGGCCAACAGAGAGGACGCCTGAGCCTGTTTATGAAATACTTGACAAGCTGGAGAGGGGGGAAAAAAGTAGGGGAGGGGGAAAAAAAAACTTTGATCCACTTGAAAGTGTAGTCTATCTGGACTAATGCTTGGTTGATAATGCATACAGCGCCCGTCTAGCTGCCAACCGCAGCGGAGCATTTGAAGTAATCTGATTAAGCTGGGGAAGACTGACTGCCAGTGCACTCTCCTCTGTCGATGAGGAAAGTAATCCCATTTTCTGCTGTTCCACTGTCATATGCTCTTCCACCTATCTGATGGCCTTCTAATTGACAAGGGCAGCCTCTTAACCTGCGGGCTGTTAAAGGAGTGACTACAGAGCAGCAGCAATGAACACCAGGTTATACTGTAAGTTCCTCGTGAGGACTGATGTGCGTTAATGTATTATGGTAGTTTTATTAATCAATGTACTCCAACACATCATATCAATGCATGAAAACATTAAAAGATTATGTTTTGCTTCTACAGGTTAGTGCACTGTGATATTGAGATCTTTACTGCAGAGATAGCAGCCACAAGTTCTCTTCAATGAGGCCAAAGAAATACAGGCCTCAGCAGACTTGTAAACAGTTCAACCTAAACTTAATTAGAAAAGCAATTGTGGGCTAAACAAATGTAACAATAAAATGAGGAGCCAAGTAAATTGCCTTTTGCATCGTGCAGTTATAGCACATCTCCTGTTGGTAAATCTGGATGCTCATCACTGTTAGAGCAAGAGAAGTTGCCGCCTGGGTAGCATAAGTGAGAAGTCCAATGGAATGAAAAGTGATGTAGATGGTTCAAACATTTTTTTATGTTTAAAGAACTGGTTTGACAACAACAAACCAATATTACGATACGATACGATACGATACGATACGATACGATACGACACGGTACGGTGCGGTGCGGTACGATACGATACGATACACTTCATTGTCACCATGGGAAAGTTTTCTTGGACTCAGATGCTGCACCCATGAATGCCTTCACAGTTACAATAAAACAAACTAGATATGAACGAAACAGCACCAGCTATAATATATCACAGCAGTGAATTGCAAATAATCCAGTTTACACATACAAAATATTGCACATACATTGCACATAACACATACTGCACACACCACATTGTTAAAACATCAATCCCTGCAGCCTTAAGCAGCATTGTTTAAAAGAGAATTGTATCATAACCTACAAGGACCCCAATTTTTATTGTGTTATAGCATTCATACAGCATTTACATCTAACATTACTAAAAATGGAAACAAAAAAACTTCTGTTGTGAAGTACTGGCATTTTTTCATTTCACAGGGACATAAATACATGAATAAGTGATAGAAAGTGATAATATTTCACTGTAACTGATCACAAAAGACTATTTATAATACTACTACCTCAAAGAAAGAAAGAACTAGCCTAGCTGCAGTTAATCTTTTACAAAACACCACGGGGGCAGTTTGGATTGAGTCAGCCCCCGCTGTCAGAGGTGAACCTGGCCCAAGTCCACGGTGATGAGCCCATCCAAAAGTTTGTGGTTGACCCTTAAATGAGATCAGGTACAACAATTGACTTACTGACTTATATCACTAATAATACAAGTTATCTGTAATTACTTCTATTACTATTAAAACAGATGAAACACCACCAAATTTTGTTGAGCAAGGTGGCATTGACATTTTTCAAAGTGATGGATTTAAACATTTCTTGACACTGATGCTGAAGTAGGTGTGGATGAGGGTCCAAATTTGGAAATTTGGAAAATGTTGTCCCCCTGTCCATAATTCTTAATGGCTGGCTTGGGTGGAGTATCCCACTTTATTGATTTTAATTTAATTCCATTAATGCCTTATGAGCGGCTGCTTGGCAGACTCTCCCAGGCCTGTGCCCATGAACGTCCGTTTTCATAGTGGATTTGATTGGACTTCCTTATCGGCTGGCAGCAGGCAGGAAAAGGGCCTGGAGACGGCCAAAGATCCACCGCCCTGGCAGGCAGGCTGCATGTTTGAAACAACAAGCTTCAGATCAAACATGATAAGTGTGTGCTGCCAAGCCAACTGCTCTGTGTATGAGATCACTTCTGCTCTCTCTCTCTCTCTCTCTCTCTCTCTCTCTCTCTCTCTCTCTCTCTATCTCTCTATCTGTGTGTGCGTGTGTGTGTGTGTGTGTGTGTGTAGGAGGGGTACCCCTTACTTTACTGGTACCTGATGCATACAGATTCACTTCACTCAGCAATCAGCAGATGCATGTGAATGGAATAAGTCCCTGTATGTTTGCGTTAAAGCATGGCCAGCATTACTACAAAGCCTTTAAGTCTGTGCGTAAATGCATGACGCGCCATGTGTCTGTCATTTTAGACTTTACATCAGTGTTTTCTTTTTTGCCTTTTTTTATTGTCATATCCAGGATTAGAGCCAGGAAGATATCGCCATTAATGACAGCCTTGCCCTGGCGCTGCGTCCTCGTCCACTCGCGCTGGCTCCAGTAATGTTGCCTAGTTTTCTGGTTGCGTGGAAACTAAAGAAGGCTGTCTGAGCGAGCACTGAACTGTAGGAGCATTTCCAGTGGCGCGTCGCAGCTGCCAGAGCGGCTCTCAGCACAAGTTTAACGAGCTGCAAGAGGACCTGATGGAAGCGAAGCAAAATATTGACCGAACCGCTTTTCGAGCAGTGCTCTGATCTGCTGGAACCATTTCACTGTGGGGTACTTGCTGAGGAACACATCATGAAAAGGAGGGGGAAAGCGGCAAAGACGTGAGTGTGTGTATGTAGATGAAAACCGTTTTTTATTATTTTTATTTTTTAATATTGCATGCATCTACATAATTCTTAATGCACAGAAAGAGTAACTGTTTTTCAGTTTTAATGTGGGTTTCTAAATGTGATTTGCGCTGGAAACAAGCACTGGATGGTGCTGACTAAAACGGGAGAAAAAGCAAACTTAATGAGGCTATCAGTTCCCACGAGTCATCGCCTTTATCTCCTGTCCTTTGAGTTCATTTTCCACCAGATGGTTGTTACTTGTGAGTAGAATTAACATTGGAGCAAAAACTGAACTTGTTTTAATTTTGCAATTTAAATGTCATCAGCATGCGTTGTGATTAATTTTGAAGTAAATAGGCCTGCATCAGAGTTGTTTTAGCATAGAGGTTTATGTTCAGGATATTAATTTTGAAGAGATATTGTAATAAACCTTGTCAGCATACTCACTACAATATTTAAACTATAGGGGTGCACCACATTGGATTGTTTGCCCATATCCGATATGCCAATATATAACAACTCATTCGGCCGATTACCAATGCAGTATTAATATATCCTCTATCTTTCCACTCTTAGTTGTAGTGATCATCAAGTTTCTTCTGTAGTGGAATTAACACCATATTATGCATACTTTTATCATGATGGCCCACCAGCAGATGACATAAAATACAATGCTTTTCAATGTATGTAATATTCAGTCATTGTGCAAAATAAGAACAATAATTCAATTTTTTGCTGATGCTTGGTTGCTGTTTTGTACATGTTCACTTTGTCAATTAAAAATAAATAAATAAAAAGTTTGTGATATCGGCAAATATCAGCATGTTAGCCGATTCCGACCTATCATTTTAAAGCCAATATCGTTTGATACCGATGACATGCCGATAATATTGTCCATCCCTAATTTAAACTGATTACAATGACTACTGGTCTTTCATTGTCATTATCAGAGGTCATCCCATCCCCCTCATTATTTGATGCATGCATTTGTCCCAACCAGAAAAACACAAAAGTAGCAGAGGACTTTTGTTTTGAGAAAATTCAAGACATTTTCACCATAACATGGTGCAATAAGGCACACAGGTATGCATACAAACCAACAAGAAGTGTCTGATGCTCAAAAATGTATGTCAGATAATCCTCAAACCCCTCATTTATGTGTTTCCCCCAATCTTGACACAAACTTTACTTCTTGGCCATTACACGATCTGAGGAGCTAACTGCCCTCCTGTAACAGTGTGCTTATGTTTTTAATTTCTGGGTTAATTTAGAAAGATTATTCTGTGGAGTCTTAAAATACAGTGGAACATTTCCACATTGCACTCAGCAAAAAGAGAATTAGGTTAGATATGTCAAGGATGCTTTATTTTCATTTTCCTGTTTCACTCTGTCATTCAGCGCCCCACCCTCCAACCCCCCATTGACATGTCGAAACCAGCAATTTATCGGCCATTCATGCAACGCTTACTGTGACACTGAGGCCACAAAGAGGTCAGATTCATATATGACAACAAGTGTATAGGGTTCACTTCAACATTGGGGAGGACAAATATGAAACATGGGGATAGTGGGAGTCCTCCTCCAGAAAATTTTGAGCATGCAACATTTTGCTAATTTTTTATGCACTTATACTAGACTTGATTAGATTACACTAAATTACATTTCACTTAATTGTGGGAAATAATTCTGAAATTTACCTGACGTCCCAGGATGTCAACTGTCTCACATAAATGCACAAAAATACAAACAACATTTAACCAAAAAACAAAATCATTTATTCTACAAATCACCGCAGACACACTACAGAAAATGAATGGAATGCAGTACAACACAGTGCTCATTTTACCTATTACATTCAGTGTTTGACTCAGATGCAGTGAGGCCATACTCTGATTTAATAGGTTGGCAGACTCAGGAACAAATTAATTTCTCAGCCTTTTCAGTTGAGCTTTCAAGTTTGTGCATTCCCTGTGTCAATTTGTGTTGTAAATTTCTTTAATTTAGTATATACTGCTGTGTTACTCTCATGTTTTAATTTGGGCAACAAATGCGCATGTTGTAAATATTGAGAGGGATGTGCCCATTGCCCCCCCCCCCCCCCCCCCCGATGCCTCTGATGTTTGGGGTGTGAAAAACCAAATGACCGCTCCTCATATAATTGGTGGCAGAGACTTGTCGGTGCAGCACTGCCAGTGAATTTATGAAGTAAGAGACTGACCTTTGGCTGCAAGAGCACTGTATTTATTGTTCAAATTAAAAGGCTTGGGTTGGGGGGGAGGGGTTATTTATCACAGAATGAGGCAGTGACTTTAGGAACATTGGTGAAGACCTCACCAGATTTGGAGGCCAACAGATTTATTGCATTAACTAGATATGGCTGTATGATGTATTGACCATTAGTAAAATGACTCATTTTTGCCTGTAATGTCTTTGAGAGGCGTATTTTGGACGGAAAATTGGCGCCCCACCCTGCCACTCATTCCACCCTCTCTTGTGTGTTTTTCTCATCCATTTCTTTCCTTCCTCTCCTCTTTATTCTTTTACTGCCAGCTGTCTTCATCAGCTGTGACTGACTAACATTTGCCCCTTTCCTCGATATCTCATTAGCACCGTTCTGTGTTGTTACTGTAATGTTACCCCCTCTCCTTAAATCCTCGTGATATCATTCTTTCTCTGTGCTGGTGTGTCTAATTTCCCTCCTTGCCCACACGCTTTCTCATCCTCCGTCACCAGCCTTCTGTTCCTGATCCCCCATTATCTCTCGGCAAAACACCATGCTGGCATGCTGCGTGACGGGAAAAGTACAGCCTTTCCAGGAGCATTACGTTACTCATTTACTTTAGGCAAGACTTTTATTTCACAGTGTGTTAAACTGCATCTGCCATGCTATTTTACTTCCTCGTGCACCCCTGCTGACACAGATTGCTGGGGGAAATCCTTTGGAAGATGCCTTAATGAAGATGTATGGATAAAACGTCTCATGTCTAAGGGAGGCAAACTACAGCAGTCTTAACAGCAGCTTCATCTGTGCTTTGCTCTGTTGCACCAGCCTCCAGCTCCCCCTCATTATTGGGATTGTCTGGCAGGCATCTCTGAAAGTGGCGTAACACAACGAGTGCTATTAGCTGTGTCTCGTAGACAAGTCATCTGTCCCCTTAACACACACATACACATCACCACTGCCACTACACTCTGTCCCTCTACCCCCCAACGTCATGTGATACTTCAAGGTACTTAGAGATCGATTTCATTTTTTAATCTTGGTAAGTGGATCTTGCCCAGTCTCCGGCCATTTTGGAGAAATTAAGAAGTCTGGTTGAACTCTGTGTTCCTTTTCTGTCTCAAAGAAGATCGGCCGTTGCATTGTCTGTTTTGTTGGCCTTGGCACTGCATTCTAGCATTAGCATTTACCTCGACAAAAGGATTGGGTGGCCAACACCGATGCTACACTGACTTAAGGAGTTTTTCTTTAAGAGGATTAGTAACAGGATAGGAGGTAGCCCTGATCAGCTATTAATGAAGTGTGTTAGGGTGGGTACACCTGCCATTTTCAAAGGCTTACATACAAAATATAAAGTGTAACTTACAGGGCACAGACAAGCTTTTACCTCTGTGTTACTTGCACCTCTGACTAAATGACCTCATGAACAATCAACTGCACAGCTTGACTGACACCAAGCACACATCAATGGTCACTTTTAATAAAAATGTTGCACCAGAATGGCAGTTTTAGTTTACACAATACACGATATACACAGTAAATATAACTTTATGAAAAATGTCATTGATTTTTCGTTTGGAACATTTTGTTCTTGATGGTGTCACATCACTATGTTAATGCTGGTATCTGTGCACTGAAATAGCCTTGCATTACAGGGATGTCAATTATAAAGGAGGCACAGTGACACCAAAGGATTTTCGTAGCTTGTTTATTTAGTTGGTATGAAGGGAATGTTTGATCCTTCGACTTTCCTGGAAATACAGCACAAGTTCAGTTGCTTCTGGCCAACAACATGCTGCCTCCTCACTGCAATTAGACAAGCTACTGTAACCCCTCCCATTTCCTGCGTTAGATAACACTATAGAAGAAGAACATTGTTTACCACCCATATCACAATCTGTACTTTTTTCTTTTTTCAAGGAGTAGTAGTTCCACCATGGCCAAGACCAGTGTGTGAAGAGACAGAGACAAGAGCAAGACTTTTAAGTGATGAGACTGAATAAAGACTACAACTAAAGCAGGGCGAGACTGAGTCAAAAGATAAGACCAGTGCAATCCCACACTGCATGACACACTTACAATAAAATGTGGAACATGCAAAGCAAAGGCACTCCTCTATTGATCTGAAAGATCCACATTCCCATAAAAACACCCACAGGCAACAAATGAAGATTCCTCTTCTTGCATTTCTTTGCAAACATACTGTATATATGTACAGTGTGTAAAGGTGCACCACGAGAAGTGTCTTGATAAAATACTCAAAATGTATTACAGAGGTGAATTTTACGTGTGGAAATTTTATTTTGTTTTTTATAAGCAAGCAAATAACACTAATGAGCTGAAATGATTTTAACAATGTTTATTCAACTTTTTTGCACAGGAAATTTAATGACATGCCCACAGTTGTGATCTTTACTGGTCTTGCAATTAAATCCAAGTCCTCTCTGTCTGAGACTCAGGGTGCTTTCACACCTTCCCTGTTTTGTTCTGTTAAAACAAACTCAGGTTCGCTTGCCCGTTAGCTTTCATTTGTGGTGTGAAAGAAAACAAACCAACTACAGGATTTTATGACAGCAGACATGTGATTTTAGCATGATTTAAACATCTAAACCTATACTAAATCAATCCACTGACTGTAAACTCCTAATCCTGATAAAGACCAGCACTGCTGCTACAGGCATGTGCATCAGTGTGAACCCGCTTTTACATTATTTTACGTTCTTAATGTAGTCAGTTGCCTCTGCTGAGGGAAGTTTTTCAAAACTTAAGCTTATTAAAAGATACCTTCCTATCTTGCTGTCATCAGTATCAATGCAGACCTTGTTCAGAAGCTGTCATATCGCAACCTAATTTATGACCTTGAAGAAGGTAATGCAGACACATGCCCCTGGAGAGCCTCCAGCAGCTGCTAAAAAATGCCTGTTCTATAATTTTCCTATGCAGAGTTTATCAAGTTTTGTGATCTTTCTTCTGTTATGTGTGAGCATCACAACGAAGCAATATGCTGAGGGCGCCCACATGGCCAGCAGCAGCCCTGATAACATGCGATCGATTTGCAATCTAATATATGCTGGCTAAAAATACTTACAATCACTTACTTCTCTGTGGGCTCTTTGTGACACCAAAGAACATAAATATAAACACCTCCGAAGCATTAGAGTGCTGCTGCATTAACTTCTGTCACCTGAATGTGACAAAATGCTGATGATGCACCGATGACGCAGAATGGCGCCAAAACTGCTCAGTCATCGAGTTAACTGTCAGTTGACAGAACCTTATGTTTACTGCTCTTCATATGTTAAAGGTCTGTGTGAACAGGAACCAAACCAGAACTCAAATACAACAGTGTATCATTTCCTCCCTGGTCCAGACCAAATGATCCAAACTACAGGTGTGAAAGCACCCTGAGACAAGGCAGAGCAAAAATGTGGTCGAATCTGAGACAAGGCCTAGATCTTCAAAAAGTGGTCTTGTGCCTGATCTCAATACTGATCTCAAGTACAACAACAATACATTCCACCACTGCTAATGTGACTTCCTGCTGTTTTTATGTCATAGGCTCAACAGCTACTGGGGAGGTTGATATCGACTTCACCTCCTGCACCCAGGTGGTCCTTCCTGGAGCATGCCCATATCCCACCATGTTGCTACCTCCAGACTGGTTACTGCGCCACTCAATGGTAATGTGTTTGCTGCTGCACAGCCTGGTGCTAATGACCTTCTGCTTCCACCATGCTGCCACCAGTTGCTCCAAGAGCTGTTATTGTTCTGAGAGTGAGAGCGGCGGCAAGACGGTGCGATGCAGCAACCTGCAGCTCACAGAGATCCCCCAGGATTTCCCCAATGACACGCGACGTGTCTACCTGGACTTCAACCTCTTCACTACAGTCCCAACAAATGCTTTTGCAGGTTTGCCCCACCTGATTGAACTGGATCTATCACACAATGAATTAAGCCAGTTAGAACCCGGGGCATTCAGAGGCCTTGGCTCCTCACTACAGTTCCTAGACCTTTCTTCTAACAAGTTAGTACACTTTAATGCTGAGGCCTTTGAGGGCCTGAGGTCTCGCGCCAACCTAACAAACAATCCGTGGCATTGTGACTGCAACTTGCAGATGGCCATGCCGCATGTGGACCTGGAGCCTGCATCGCTGACGGGCATTGTTTGCCAGACTTCAGATCCGGAGGAGATAGGAGTCCAAGGACTTGCCTTCCTGCTGGCACCAGACATAGACCTATGTGTGGTGATGAAGAGGACTACAGATGTGGCCATGCTGGTCGTCATGTTCGGCTGGTTCACCATGGTCATCTCCTACCTGGTCTACTATGTCAGGGCTAATCAGGAGGACGCACGCAGGCACCTGGAGTATCTCAAGTCACTGCCGAGCAGACAGGGCAAGTCAGAGGAGTCCTCCACCATTAGTACTGTGGTATAGGGGCAACTGAGCTACACTTTGGACCTGAAATGGTAACCCACACCAAACTGGATGTAGCTTAAACCTGCGACTATCGTCAATCTAAGCTGGTTTTGCTCGGTTGTCGTCACAGAGCTGAGGTGGGCAATGAGACATCTGCACAAGAAAATCAGGCCGATGCAACCTAGCCAAGATGAATAATTCATATTCTTGTGGCCCATTAGGAGTTTTTGTTGGCCGAGTTGATGGTCTAGTCTGTGCGCTAAGGGACTAAAAGCAGTTGTGTGTTTTTTTTGGCAAACTCCAAATATGGGATACAAATGGGATTTATTCAGTGGTGCATGCACCTAGATTCACCCTGCTCACACAGACAATTACGAACGAGACAAACAGCAAGTTCAACAATGGGAAAAGGCAACACTAGAATGAAGAAACTCCATGTGCAAATGTGTTCCATTAAAACCCCTTATGGTATTCACCAGTATATTCTAAGTAAAATTATGTTTTTCAATTAAATTGTTGTTTTGGGGTTTGTCTTTCTGAACTCAGTCAACTGTCTCAAAAAAAAGGAAAAATACAGTATGAAGAATATGGATCACTCTGCTGATGAATTAGATAGCTGTGTGATGAAAGACTCATCAATTTTCCAGTGACGTTTTGGATAGTAGAGCTCCGTGCTGATGAGAACTGCAGATCTCCACACTACCTCTGTATGTTACAGTAGAGGTTCCCAACTGGTCGGTCACATCCAAAAGTGGGTCACAGGTCCATTTTTGAAGTGCTGTTTCTGTTTATTCTTGCAATATGTTTTCTTTCTTTATGTTCTAAGCCAACGTCTTGAACTAATGACTTAGAGGAGATCTTGACCCCATGACTGGACCAGTTGGGAACCACTGTGTTAGAGTATTTGACAGGAAACCCCTGCTAGCTCACCCCCATAACCAATGGGACCCCTAAATTATACAACACAGCAGTACTCTACACTGCACATAAAGAGTCCAAGAAAACCCAGTGAAAACTCCATCTATCAAATGCACTGACGTATGATGTTGTAGCCATGAGAGGAGGGAACAAACAAAAACTCATCACTTGTCACCCAGAGATGATAGAAGCTTTGAGTTGTATTAGCTGATACCAGAAACACACTGCAGCTCTGGAATCACTCCTCAGCAAAATATGCTAATCTTTAGTCACAAGCCAATAGTTCTGCAACGCAATATCATGTAATTGTCAGAAAAGGTTATGAGAGGCAGAGAATTAGAGGTTACTGCAGTTCAGCTGTCATGAAACAGAGAGTTTAGGGAGGACTTATAATCGAGACAGGGACAAGTTTGTAATATTCTAGTAGGAAGAACCCTTCAGCAAACACTCTCATCCCTTCATCAAGAGTAATTAAGAGAACACAGAGTAATACTTCATGATCAAACTTGGTTATTTAGACAGAGAATCTGCCTCTGTGCTGTTTTTCATTCTGTCTCGGGCCTTCAATAAGCGCCCAGGGTGCCTCTGGGAGACATATTGTCTGATGCAGTCACTCCTGTGGGTTTTTCAAATAACATTTATGGGGCCACGACCTAATGGTCCATTTAAAAGAGCTGCCAGGGATGTGAATCTCCTATTTCACCAGGCCTATGCATTCGCATCTCTTCCAATGAAACACAAAACTGGGACCCCAAAAAGGGAAATGTATTTAAGCGGGCACATAATTGAATCCATATCAGACTGTGCTCTGAGATATGGACTTGTCTGTTCCACAGGAAAAGGTAAGAATAACCCACTACAGTCTTAAATAATGAAATTAGATGTTTGAGATGTGGGAAATGGTTTGTCAACAAGGATTTCCCTGTGTCAGACACACACATGCCTCCAGAACAGAGCAGGACCAGTAAATGATTTATGATGGCCATAAAAAACACTTGAGCAGAAAGTCTGGGAATATACCCATCTTCTTGTGTGACCCAGTTCTTGAGGAGAGATTAAGGAAGAATGCCTGAGGGGATCAGCTGCCCCCTCTCTGCTGCCTGGCCTACCCTTGCTGGGTTAAAGCACTTTCCAAATGCCCCTGGGCTGCTCGGTGAGGGTCAAGAGCGCTCACAGTGGCAGCCAAAGTCAGTTCCACCTCATCCTCAAATTCCCTTTTGTACCAAATGCAGCACTCAGTCTTTAAAGGAAGTGTTAGAAAATGTGTTCATTAGCTTTCTTTCAGAGATTTGGATTAAATTATTTATAGTACTATAACAGGGGTCAGCAACCTTTACTATCAAAAGAACAATTTTTGGCCCAATTAAAAAAAACAATCTCTTTTTGCAGTTCTATGCCTCAAAATGAAGGTAACACAGTTTATTAAGTCGAAATTAGCCTGTCAATTCTTTTAAATGAATATTCATTAAATGGACCTGGACGTGCACTTATATAGCGCCTCTCTAGTCTTCCGACCACTCAAAGTGCTTGCACAGCATATGTCACATTTACCCATTCACACACACATTCATAAAATGGAGCACGAGGCTACCGTACCAGGGGCCACCTGCTACTCAGTAACCATTCTCACAAACCCACACCAACTGAACAGCCATTGGGAGCAATTTGGGTTTCACTGGATCCTTCAGCGTGCGGCCTGGAGGAGCCAAGGATCGAACCACTGATCTTCTGAATGGTGGATGACCTGCTCCACCCCTTAAGCCACAGCATTAATGTGTTCTACCACAACGTAGCTCTTCTGCAGTGGGCTATTTATGATTTATGGTGACTACTTAACCTGCAGATCTGAAACCACATGCAAGTCTTTAGCCTCTGTCCAGTGGCTCCCTGTGGCTTTGATAAAAAATTTTCATGGAAGTGAATAACATTTATTTTTTAACATTTTCATTTATCGGTGTTGTAGCCCTGGAGTGATTCCCACATTTTCCAATTGTAAAATTTTCTAGCTTATACACCGAATAAAAAGTGTTTTAACATTCTGTCACCCTAAGTGTGCATCATACATCTATGGCTTAGTGTCCTTTCCTAAATTTTTCAGAACCTCAGTGGCGGT
Organism: Plectropomus leopardus; assembly: GCF_008729295.1. Lineage (NCBI taxonomy): Eukaryota > Metazoa > Chordata > Actinopteri > Perciformes > Serranidae > Plectropomus > Plectropomus leopardus. The sequence goes on along the minus strand of NC_056481.1, from coordinate 17,846,557 downwards.
GGCTCATCTTGGCTTTTCCCAGCTCGTCTGGACAAAGAAAAAAAATTGCATTGAGACAGACTGAAAGATTTGTTTGCTGTCAATGCCTAAGCTGCAAAGACTACGCTCCAAATTATCATAAATAGCCCCCTGTTGAGAGGCTATTTTGTGGTAAAATGCATTAATGAATACCTTTTTAGGACTATTATTAATGTTGATCAGCTTATTTTGACGTAATAGACTGTGTAACCTTCATTGTAAGGCAAAACATTGTGGCTACAAAAAAATGTTTTTGCCAAAAATAGCTTTTTTGATTGTATAGGTTGTGGACCCCTGGCCTAAACCTGAAGACACCCAGCCATTTTTCCCTAAACCTGAGCACAACAACTTGCCTAAACCTAATCTTCATGGATTAATGTGAATTACGTCACTTTAAATTACATTGACTCATCCTTGTTGGTTGGGTTGGTTAGGTTTGGGCAGGGGAGTGAGATTTTTTATTATTAAGGTAAGAATATCATGGTAAGCCTATCAGGATCAAAGTATAATAATATATAATATATAAATAAAAAATAATATAACCAGCTGCTAGCTGTAGTTTCCTAATTAGACTATAGACTTGAAACTGACATCAGTCTTCTCAAAAATACTCGAAATGTCAAACCAATTTTTTAAGTGTGCTGTGCAGGAATTGACGCTTACTGTTTATAGACTTTATTGTCAATGAAAGTGAAAGCCAACCCCAACTCCACTCTCATTTTGGAATGACTTTTCTCTGCTTGGCGTTTTGCCTCGCTATATTGGCATCATTTATCTAGTGCCATGTACATGATTTTCATAACTTCCTCTTGAATGCACACTGCTTTTGGTCTGGCACCTAGGTGCTACCTTTTAATGAGGTCCTGACCTCACCTGCGCACTGTGCTCAGGAATGTCTCAAGCGCAGCAAAATAAGAAGAGAGTATAGGCAGAGAACAGGGTCTTTGCAGATAAGTACACCGTCACACTTCTAACAGGTCATAAATAATGATTTAGAGGGATTACTTTTGTATGAGTAATTATAGTAATAATAATAATGTTATTTATGGAGCACTTTTCAAGGTACTCAAAGACACTTTACATAAATTATAAAAGATCATAAAATAGAGTACATCAAAATACACAATAAGATGTACACAACATTATTCACACAAAGTACCATCAAGTACCACCTGTGTGTATGACAGCTGAGTCTATAAATTGTTTTCCAGGAAAATCTTGCACAGTATACCTTAAAAAAAAAAAAAAGAAAAGAAAAAAGTGTACAAAAGGAGACATTTATCATTCAGGAAACCACTTATCGATTTACTTCTTCTGGTTTCCTTTTACTAAAAGCAAACAAATTCAGAAAAGGTTGTTTGTGCTAGATATGTTTTTTTTCTTTTTATTTTTTTTTAGCTCAACAGTGTCCATGCTCCATAGTTTCTATTAACAGGCTGAGTTTGTTTTACAGAAAACAATGATATTGATCTTGACAGAGTTAATCTTAAGGAAGCCCAGGTACAGCCTCCCCTGACGAGCAGGAGGTTCAACAGCACTGAAAAATAGATGGTAAGCCTCCCTCTCTGACATTTCCTGACACACACACACACCTCCTTCCCTCTCTCCTCTGATAACAGACTCTCACGGTGGCTTTGAAACCAGTCACTGTTAAGGGATGCTCACCACAAGAGGAGATAAACATGAAACTAGCAACAGACGTGTGACTCTGTATTTCGTTCTGCTAATGTACCTGAGTGCACACATTCTTTTGTTCACCTGTATGTACGACAGGTGTGTGTGCATAGCGGGAGTGGGGGTACCAGTAATGTAACACCCCTGTTCCCCAGCACACATAAATGCCACTGAGGTTAATTTAAATTTCAGGCCAGCTCAGCTTGCCCCGCCTGCTACCTTAGACACGATACACTGGTGTGAGCATTACAACTGCTGGGTAATGGGACACAAAGTGGGGGATAAGGTGACGCATCCAATCCCACAGAGCACGGTCCTGTTTGGGGTTGGGTTGCAGGTGAAAATGTTTCCAGGCTCCGAGATCACATGGGATCTCCCAGTGAGGGCCTGTGTGGGCACCCGATTTCTTCTGTCAGCCAAAAAAAGGTAAATGACACCTGAGTGACAAGGACATCCTTATATAATGCTAATATAACGCAATAGTCTCCTTTTTTAATGTCCTCTGGGGGGTTTGATTCGTAGACAAAACAAAGGGTTCTGAAGAAGAAATTACTGCTTAAAGGTCCTAACTCAATTTTGTGCAACACAGCTCCCCCTGCTGTGAAATGTGTGTAACTTTTACATATATTTGCCAAATATGCTTTTGTATATGTGAGAAAAATATATCAGCATCAACACACAGCAAAACACAATCATAACAACAGAGTGTTTGATAATATCAGAACATGTTCACAGCAGGGCTGGATAAATCATAGTGGGCCCATGGGACAAAATGAGCTGTGGGCCCCTTTTGAGGCCCCCCCAAAACTTGTTCCCCCAATTGTCTTTCCCCAGAAACCAACTGGAATACTACCAGCCCCAGGTTTGCTGTTTGTCAGTTTGTGAAAATTTGACTGAACTCAAATAACTACACTACTTTACTACAACTACTTTATCTACATAATAAGATGAAGTTAACTTTACTTGCAAAAGTATATTTTAAGCACAAAAAGTGTAGTAGTTTACACAAAGACTATCGGCATAATAAAATTAAGTTGACTTTGCTGCAAGTTTATATTTTAAACACAAAAAATTAAGGAGTTTAAGTAAGACTAGTCTTGCTTGATCTACAGAATAAAATTAGGGTTGACATTACTTGCAAATTTATATCTCAAGCACAAAAAAATTAACTTGCTCACGCAGACTTGTCTTGGTTGATAAATAGTAAGATTAAAATGACTTCATTATATTAGTGTTTACTGTTATACTTTGCATGGCTAAAAGCACAGGAGGTGAAATAGCAGAAAGGTGAGTATTAATGAACATTACAAAGGCATAATAACTACTGGAAAGGACATGGATATGTGTGCTTATAATTCCACTGTAGACATTAAATCTAAATCTAGATTCAGAGATCTGACCCACTAACTAGTGTGACGTGAATTAAATGTAACTCAAAATTCTCGATCTGGATACGCCCTAGGGGATATATCATCTTTTGTGAAATGTGTAACAGAAAACCCGGGAAAATAAAGAATTCACACGAAATGTTTCAACCTGCATAAACCACAACTGTAAGATTACACATGAGACTTGCACTGACATGACGAATTAGGAGGATGGAGGTATTTTGTATCTGAGTCTTAGTTTTCATGGAATCTCAAGTTCTATCATCATCATGTTTGTTGCAGACTCATTTCCTGAAACATCTACTCATGTCCAAACTTCCTTCCTCTGAGGAAGACCAGAGTACTGGCTTACCTTGGTCAACACATCCTTTCGGTTGGGCCTGGCCATCCATGTGAAATGCATTTTGCAATTTCTTGGCTCTGCCATTTCCCAAGAGATGGAACAGCACATCTTTGTTCTCCCTCTGCGAGAAATCACATGACACAATGAAAAGATGGCTTCAAATGAAATCTTACCATGACGTCCTGGTGATTCTCTGTGGATCTGCATATGAACATCAGTGCACGTAATTTTAAATATTCCTGATTTAAATATTTAAATATTTCACAAATATTGTGAAAACAACATCAACAAGTAGTTACTGATATACACTTGGGTGGAGAAAATATTAATAGCACTCAGTATTTGTCGAGTGGGAAGACATATGGTATTTCAACACCAGAGGGCAAATGTTTGTACTCACAGGACTGATGTTCTGCATGAACACTAATGTGCAACTGCAATAATGTCAGCTCCTTTAGGCCAAATATTTTTAGTACTAAAAATGTTAGAAGACATTTACTTAACTAGAGTCATTGCAGATAAACAATATCTAATATCAAAAACTGAGAACATTGGATAATGAAACCTTTTGTGAAAATTAGAAGTGGTCCTCTGGGTTCTCTAAACCCAAGTCTTTTTTTGTAATTCAAGTTTTATTTAAGTCTTTGGATTAATCAAACATCATATTAAGAAAAATTAAAAAACAGACACTTCCATATAAACCAACTTTAAAAAAGAAAATACAACCCTAATGCTTGCACAGACTTCTGCCAAACTCAAATCGACCTAATGGAAATTCCACTATAAAGTTATTAAAGCACGTTTCACAGCTCAAACTATATAAAAGTAATTGACAAACAGGTAATTCTGCTTACCATTAACCCCACTGTGCTGTGGGGTCATTTCTATAGGTCTTCCTGGATCTTCCCCGAGTTCCTGATTTGGAATCCCGACCTTAATGGCCATTTCATTGAACTTTTCCGAGTCAGAGGTTGTTTTTTCCCCCCAAGCTAGTACAATGGAATTAAGAGGTTGACCTGAGTGTGAGCACAATCACTTCATTGATTGCACCTGTGACAATTATTGAGTGCTGCTCTGACTGTCTGGCACATCAGCCTTGGTTTATCTGTGAGCTGCCACTTGTTTTTACATGCCCTAATGAAGACTGTAAGCTGAAATGTGGAGGCGCTGAATTAAAGGCTTTTGAACTTGCATAACAGTGTGCCTTGGTATTTTTGGGTTATGACTTACTGACAAAACAAATAAGTAAATCTTACATCTCCCTTCTTTTTTTTGAGGTAATTATCGTCCTTGGATCCAAAGGGCACCTGTCAACTACATAAATGAAATAGCACTCCTCAGCCAACCTAATTCATAGATTATCCTGGTTCCCTGAACATAAAACACTGTGGGATTTTTTTCCCTTTGATTTCAATATTATTACAGAATTAGCCTCTGTGGCAAACAAAAGTTTATAATAATAACTTTATTCATATTTTACTTTAAAAACACAGTTTACAACTTGCTTTGATAAACAAAGCAAAGCAGAGGCAATAAACCCCAGAGTTAATAAAATAATTGAAGTAAGTCAATAAAGGCCAGACAAGAGTTAATGTAGAATTAAACAGGCGATCAGAGAAAGAAACATGTTAGAAAAATACAGTAACGAAGTAAAGGTAATACAGAACATCAATGATAATAATGATAATAACAACAGGATCAACGCAGAGTAAGAAGATATGTAAAAAGATAAGTTAGATTATAATAACATGTTTTGTCCAGCAAGATAATCTTCACAAATGAACACCACTTTTAAAAGGATGATGTTAAGCTATAAGACAAACTACACCACGGTAGCATGACATGCTGTAAAGCTTATTTGGTGTGATGACGTTCTGTAGTCCCACTCAGCGACTTTTTAGCATCTTTTCTAATACAAGTAAAGACTTCAACATTTATGAGTTGGGCATTTCATGTTGTAGAACAAAACACGGAACCCTCTTAAGCTTGTGTAACCCAAAGACTTTATGTTAGGCATCTAAGCAAAGCACCATACAAAAAAACATTGACTGCAAGACGAGGGAACTGGGAGTGCTACAATGCAAACTCATTTCCAGGATATAGGACTCATTCCGGCACCACTCTATTGTAGATAATATCCCGGCAGACTGACCTGTGGGAACGTCTGCAAAATTCCCGTTAAAGACCTGAGTATTTGACCCAGTAGAACCTTATTTTAAATTCCTATGAACACCATGAGGTTTCCCTGGAGTACAAACACAGCACACTAACTCCAAAAGAAAACCACTTAGAGTAATAATAAAGCTGCAACAAGCAGATTCAAACATGAAATCGGATGACATGACGCATCAAAGTGGATGCATTCAAAAGTTTAAAAAATGCTCCTGCAGCCTCTCCGTGCTCCAACCACATAGTGCCTCTAACTGGGTCATTGACGAGGCCATAGAGCGAGGCCTCAGCAGTGAATAATGCCCTCCTTTCATGTGCAGGATTGATTGGAGATCAGGCCAGTGTGGATTTCAGGGATCAGATTTTGACAGCTTCACTTCACAGCCTATCAAGCATGACCAGATGTAACATAGCTACATTGACTGATCAAGGGGCCTCGTGTCAGAGCATGAAGCAAACTGATCTGCTACAATAGAGGCACAGGACTGACCTATGAGGTGATTACATAACTCTCACCACAATGGTATAGCCGGGATTTACTGGATAACTTGTGGTGCTGAAGTATTAGGAGGGTCACAATTTGTGAAATACACTTATTCACTTTCTTGCAAATGAGAAAATCGATACCATTGTAATGCCTGTGTAGTGTGTGTAGCTGGGTCCAGCAGCCACTTAGCTTAGCTTAGCATACAGACTGGAAACAAGGGGAAATAGTTAGCTTTGTTCTGTGTAATAATGAAACTGAAGGCAAACTATTACCTCTAGCTCACTAATGAACACATGGTGCATTTATTTCATACAAAAACTTGAATGTTAGAATGACACGTCATGGTTTTATGATGGGTCATGCAACTTACAGGTGTAGACTGTTTAGCTGCAATACAGCAACATCTCGGCTCCATGTTTTAATCCTGTTAGCTGATGTCGTTCACATACGCGACTTCTTGGAGTCTCGCTTGAATACCTGTACTTTACTTGTGTTTTATATTTCTTTCAACTAATACTTTTACTCCAAAACATTTTCCCTAAGTATTTCAGTTGCTCACTACAAAATAGGGAATAAAGAGTGGAAGGGAGGAACAGACAGATGAATAAAGGAATGGGAAGAAAGTAATTTGTTCTTTAAATCATTTTCATTCCTCTTCAATTATTGTGTAGGCTCCACTTTTGAGGTGGTGTATGTTATGAATAAATAAACTTTATAATTCTCTGAATTCTGACCACTTGCTCTTTTATGACCAGCATTTACTTGTACTTTTACTTTAAATACTTAGTCACATTTAATATTCTAAGATTATTTTAGATACTCAAGTACACTTAATATCAGATACTCTTAGACTTTTACACAAGAATTATTCTAAAAGACCACTTTAACTTTTACCAGAGTATGGCTTTCAGGTACTTCATCCAAGGAGGTGCCAGTTGGCCGGCTTTTTAACATTTGGACCGAGCCAGGCTAGCTGGACAAGGTGGCTAAACATGGCATTCAAATGTCTGGTGACGTCATGTGATGTCAAGGGCCCCAAAAACACTTTTTTCCCACAGACTCTCATTGTAAGAAAGGCCTATGTAAATAGGTCAATGAAAATTACTAGTTTCTAAATCAGGATTTGATCTATATGGTCTGATAACATTTGAAAAGTCTAGAAAAGCCAGACGAATCAAAATAGTGATTTTATACCCAGTCAAATTAGCAGAGCACTAAACTGGAAGTTAAAAAACCCTTGCATTTGTTGGTCTTGAAAAGTGGTCCGCTGCAGTCTGCTACATGGCAGGTGTTTCACCTAAGTGTCACACCATCCATCATACCCATTCTCCTCCTGATGAGAAACTCGGCTGATATAAATGTAAAAATGTAACATATCTGTGGTTTTCACAAACGTGCAATGCCAACATTTGATTCTAGCGGCTGGTCAGCACCTCGTTGACTGTTATTTTACCGCACTCTGACCTTTGAGAGATTTGTGAATGAATAGCAAAACATTTTATGCAGAGAGTAAGCACATAACTGTTTATGTAAAAAAAAACCCCAAAAAAACATAATTCCACCAGATGGCACTCTTGTATCTGTCAAGCCTTGCTGTTTTCTCTCTTCAATATTGCATCTGAGGTCACGCTCCCTGAACCAGTGGGCACCTGTGTGGATCAAGTGTACTTTAGGTAATACAAAACTCAAGTCTTTCTAATTGCCGCGAAGGGGTCCACAATTTAGAAATCCTTTTGAATGTCATAATACTCTCTTTTTTGAGCTATTTTTTTAAGGTGGGTTGTTATTTACATCAAGGTAAATACAGCTGTGTGTGTGTGTGTGTGTGTGTGTGTGTGTGTTGGCTACTTCTTAGTGTGTACATGTACAGTAAGTAAATTTTTTACAGTCTACTAATGGCAAATCCAAAGCCACAAGTGTGGTCAGTCACGCTGGCCCAAAAAACACATAGGATGACCACAGACATCACAAGAAAAGAAAAGGAAAGAATCCTCCCAAAAGACCCAATATTTCAATAACAACTGTGATTTTAATTACTTTCAATTTCCATTTCCCTCTTAAATGCTGCCAGAGGAAATGCCTGTTTCCTCTTGATCAGTCATTTATGACTTCGAGATTTTGTGCAACTGTATGGACTCATACATTTACTAAAAGATGTGTTACATCAATGTAAGAAATTAGCAGTTAACGAATTCCAGTTCCCAAAAATGAAATTCTTGAATTGTGTTACTTTGGAGGATTGTGCTGAAAATATTCTTACATAATAAGAAATAGATACAGAGTCATCTATGTCTTTCACAGTTTTCTTTTCTTTTTTTGTGTTGTTTTACTCAGTTATAGTTATATCTTTCCTGAGAAAACTGACTTAAATCCTTTCAAAAGAAACATAAAGGGAAAGACGGCAATGAGTAACGAAAGCAGAGACAAGCCAATAATTAGCTTAAAATTAGTGAAAAGTACAAGTAAATTTACAGCAAAATAATGAAAATCATACCAACAAAATATTCTAAAAGACGTCTAAAACCTTCGCAAGAACAGTGATGTCCTTCCATGTTTCATAGAGTTAACCTGTTAAACATTTTATTTGTAGGGTACTAATTTAAATCATTGATCTTTAAAACAAAAATTCTTTATATTGAGTCATTTAATATTTAATATAATTTATAACTGACTATCATTTTAAAAACCAAATTGCTATATTTAAGTAAAACAGACCATCTAGCATTGTGTTTTAATTCAGCATATCACTATTATCAATAACCACAATTTAGATCCAAGTATGTTAGGCTGAAAATAAATAAATAAATAAATAAAAGTAACGAGACTTTGAATGTACATGTGAATTTCGCTGAAACCTCCGGTCAGTCATCGTGTAACTTCTTCAAATGAACAAAAATGGGAAATTCCTCCACAGGAGCCTCTGTATATAAGAAAGTGTGACATATATCATGGCTAGTGTTCACTTGAGGTCAATACTTAGACATTCCTCAACAGAGGCCATGCACATCCTGATTGGTGAGTAGTGGTGAGGTAACACTTGTAAAATGCTGCTTTCTCTTCCTCTGCTGATCATCTCCAGACACAGCACGGACTCTGAAGGAAGCATTGGACTAGTAGAGTTTGGATTAACTGATATTATTTTTTAAAGTTAATTTTACAGCATCTGGACCTGTTTTAAGGATTAAAAAGTATATTTATAATTCTTTTACATCTGCTAAAACGGTCATTTTTGCTATGTTTAACTGCAAGTCACTTTTGGCTTGGGTTTCACATTACAGTGACTATTCCCAACTCATGCAGCTATTTAGCCTGAGGGGAGACATGCCCAGAGCTGCAGCACAGAGGAGCTGCTGAGGAGAGGGAGAGGCTTTGTTCTGCCTCTTGTCCTCTATACATACACACACACACACGCACATACACACACACACACATACACTTGAGCTGGGTGTATAAAACCGGGTTGTTTGATGCCTCAGCGGTGACGGATGTAATTTCCCCCCCCTATCCTCTTGCAGTTTTCGCCATTCCCTGCTACATGGCGACCTTCGCCCGCAGCGCACCCGTGCCGGAGAGCAGCGCACTTGTTGGGGGTACGCAGTTTCAGGAGCTCGTGCAGAGGAGCCGCAGCTTGATAGAAAAGATCCTACTCGCCATTCCCGACACGCACAAATCCTGCATTCACACAGAGGTGAGATACAGTGGATAAAGTGTTGGTTTTGGGGGTGTTTTTTTTTTTTTTTTTGTGATTTGATTTCATGTTTTCAGCGGAGCTTAAAGGCTGCGGGTGGGGAATCAGTGCAGGTCTGCTCACGAACCCATAAAAGGGCCTCTGTATGATTGTTAATGGGACCTATGTCCCCGTTACGGCCTGACAGACCTCCCAGCAATCACCATGCATAGACATTAAACTATGGATTATGGTCTTATGGTTTCACGACTTCTATCCTTGTTTTTACAATGCCTATATATTACATATTTGATCTCACAAGGCATGATCAGTATTTTACATTATTTTGTCATATGTAATTTACTAAAATCTGTTAAGTTGATCTGTCTTTACAAAAACTGAGCAAAAAAAGTAAATGTAATTATAAATATGAATTTGTTTTATATCCAAGTGTTAATGATAAATGTATTTACTTAATTTTGTGAAATTATTGCAAATAAGAAATGACAAGTGAAATTACATTGTTCTTTGTGTGTTCAAGTGTTAGCAACTTCAGTAAACCAAGTTGGTCTGACTTAACTTGATAATGACAAAGCAGATTTTGCAAATGACAAATTGAAGAGATCTGTGAGTTCTATTTTCTTAACATGTAAGAAAATACAAATATGACTGACTAGTTTGCAGCCGGTAGAAAACAAATATATATAGCACAGTAAATTTTGTTTTACTGAGTTGCTAAAGATTGATTTAATAAAACAAATGGATTTTAGTTGCAAAACTTCACAAAATTAAGTAAATATAACTATATTTTATGTAAAACTAACAATTAGATATAAAGCATATATAAATTAAGATTAATAGTTATATTTAATTATATTTTTCAAGGCTATAGGTTTTCTAGATTTTTTTAAAGCAGTCATGAAACCTGCTGATATCCACCAGCATTAATCTCTTAAATCTAATGGATCTATTTCAAGCATATCTGTCAAAATCATACATGCTTTTATGATTTTCACCGTTTTAAAATTATTTGCATTAATCATTGTACTTAAGTACAAGTTTGGAATATTGGTACTTTAGTGTTTTCATTTCATGCTACTTTAATCTTGTACTATTGCATTTTTAAAAACATTTATAGCTACTTTACAGGTCAGTTATTACCTTCAAAAGCCAGAATGATCTTAGGAAATATGATGCATCATCTGGATTAAAGTACCCTGAAGTGGATAAAATGTAACTACATGTCAACAGGAACAAAATTCTACAAAACATTACACTAAAGGTGCAATGCTACATAACTGAGTACTTCAAGTTCATTTTGCTTATAATGCTGAAGCTGATTTTAATGCATGTCTTGTTACTTCAAATGGATTCTTTATATTGTGGTAATACTACTTCACTCAAGGATCTGAGTACTTCTGCCACTGCTGTGTTTTTTCTTTCTTTCAATAAGTAAATGGGCCTACAAACACTTAAGTAGGTAGTGTGTGCATCCTGTGGCATAACAAGCTGCAATCTATCTATAACAGCCGTTATCTCTTCACCACAGACGCTACAACTCAATTCTCCAGAAAATTCTAAGCTTGCGACGATGGCACTCACCATTGGTATCCGTTCTGCTCCTGTGCTCAGAGCTGTGTCAAAAAACTTCACTTTGGTAAGCATCTGTACCTGGGGAGTAATTCTGTAAATGAAATGAGGGTTTAAAAACAGATCATGGGACCAGTTTGGTTTTATTCTTTCATATTAGGAGACTGGTTTGAAACACATGTCTGAGGGTCTTCAGCTGCACCGGGCCTTACTGAGCTCCGTCTCACCTCGGCTGGAAAATAAAGACAAAGTGACTGACCTACTGGCTGACATCAAAGACCTTGGCATCCAGGTCAATAAGGTAATGTTATACTCTAAATCTCTGCCATTCTTGGCAAATGATCCTTCCTTTAAAGGCACTTTCATGATGTTGTTTTGTGTGCTTTGCAGATGCTGAAAATGGCCCAAGAAGAGGCTGTGGTGCAGCCCTCACCAACTCCCATGGCCTTACATCTACCAGGGGACTATGAGGTTCAGGTGGCAGCTCACCTGACTCTGGTGCAGCTCCAGTCCTTTGGGCAGGACACCGCCCGCTGCCTCAGGAGTCTGGACCAGAGCATTGATGACGAGACAGAGAGTTGACCAATAGGTGTCATATTATAAATGCTTTTGGTAAATGTCCAAAACATAACGTTTATGCCATTTTTATCATGGTGTTAAATTATTTATCTGTTAAATTATTATTTATTTTTTTGTTGTTTTTTAAAAAATCTATTTATATATTTATTTATGGAATATGAAATATTTATTTCAGATTTATTTCTGATAACAAAACTTTGTTATAACATTAAGTAAAAATGAAATGAACTTTGTCAACTGATAACACTCATTTTAGGGGATTAGGGGCCCATTATGGGCTAATTATACACTATGTAAAACAGTTTTAAAATGAAAGGGATTATTTTTGTATAAATCATATTTACAAGAAAAACACACTGTACTGTTACTGTATGTTTGTATTTTCAATTAAAAAAAAAACTGTTTTCCTGAAAAAGGAATTGTTCCTTTATGGAAATGACAAAGCACAATGACACATCAAACACTGACAGTGGGTCATGCTGACACATGCTCTCATTATCAGAAATTTACATCTAAAATTCCAACTGAGCGTATACTATAATAGAGAAGCACAACTAAAAGTGAAATAAAAGCTTTTGTGCCATCATTTCTGCTGCGTTGCCAGACAGATTTCCTTCCAGAGGAAATGTTGCAAGTGGTGAATGACTGCCTGATGACCACAAACGTTTGTTACTCAGGAGGGTGGGGCAAAGTCCCTCGTACGTAGTGTCATGTGGTAGCCTCACTAGCATGTGATCATGAACATCATTGGGGTTTGTGGTGGTTAGATGTCATGTTATCTTTACTTCCAAATGTGACGTAACCATATTATGATCTTAAACATACAATGGGTCATGGGAACTCACTGGGGTAAATACTTATGAGCAGGAAAAGATAATCTCCATTGTGGGTTGTTTTTTTTATTTTAAAATGTATTTACAAATTTCTTCAAGTGTGAAAAAGGACATAAAAAAAGAATAGCAAAACAGGGTTTACAGAGACATGGTTATAAACATTGTATTTTGCAGCAAACAATCTCTTTAAATGGATGATCCAGACAGTTTTTTTTAATTGTTACTTGTGCTTCACCCATGAGACACTGGGACAAAGAAGGGTTGATTTGGTACTGGGGTAACACAGTTTACAAGGCAGAGATTGCTTTGGCAGCTACTCTCCTCCCAAGCGGCAGAGTCAGGTCAGTGATGGCCAGGACGACTCTAGGTTTGGCCAGCGCAGGCAGCTTCACCAGCTCAGAAACCTGGTAAAGATAATCGTTATTTTCCAGCTTTAGTATTTCTGAAGAAGTTCAACTACGTTGCTAAAGGCACAAAGAAATCTGGTAATGGTTTTTTTAAATTGCAAGTAGAACATTTACAGCCCTTTGGAGGTATGATTTGTGATATCTGGCTACAACAAAGTGTGACTTGACCCTTGATCTGGTTCTTTTCTTGGGGCCAAATATAGATTCTAAACCTTAGATTCTCTCTCTCTTCAATTCATCAGTCTTCACTAGAGCACTTTATCCTCAAAAATGTGTTTGCAATCAGCAGAACAGACAGAGTTCATGAAGAAATTATAAACTCTTTCCCGAATATATATGTTGCAACAGCCACTCATCTCCTTCCTTATCTCCACCTCCCCCACCCAGCTCATAACTCACCATTGTAAAGGGCATGAACTGCAGGATGCTTCCGCGACTTCCCTGCTCCAGGCACTCAACACACTCCTCCATGAAACTCTGGACAAATTGAGTGTGAGGTCCTGCCATCTTGGACCCCAGGATGGAGGAAATGAGGAGGAACAGGTTGGCTGAGGAGAAGTGAACAGATGGTATGAATTGTCGTGGTAACATTAAATCACACGTTTATGGCATATTGCGATGGGCAGTTACTGTTGGAGGGGGATGTACAGACTTGACAGATGTTGGTTCATTTCTCTGTGAAAGGTGCAGGCAAAAAGTACGAGTGCGATAATCTTTATTCCACCAGCACGGAAAGGAGTTCTGTTCTGGTTCCTGAGCCTAATTTTGACCCATTTGGAGCACTGCAACCAAAAATAAATGGTCTGGAACTAGAAAAGTTGGTTGGAATCAAAGCTTTACAGGTCATTGACCTTGACCTTTGGTGCAAACCGTGACAATATTAGTAGGTGTGTTATATTCTGCAGTTTGGAACGAGATGAAAGAGAAAGCAACAATACAGGGCCCCAGTGATGACGTCTGTCTGTAGGCCAACCTGGAAGCTAACGTCGCCTGGTTCCCTCGTCAAAAAGCCTATGGGATTTTTCCACTGGATTTCAGATCACTGCAGAAAGTTAGCTCTGTGGCAAACAAACATTTTATGATACTTGTTTCCATGTTTAGTTTAACAAGATAATCTTCACAAATGAACACCACTTTCGGGATTTCTGAAGCCTAAATACAACCGCCATCAATGTGATGACATTCTGTAATCTCATGTAGCTATTTGTTAGCAACAGTAACGCTAAAGACGCACTAAAGCTTCAGAGGACGAATTGGGTATTTACTGACTTATTTTGTATCAAAGAAAAAGACGTGAAAGTCTCTTAAGTTTGTGTTAACCACAGACATTATTTGAGGCTTCCAAACCAAAAAACCCAATCAAAAAAGCGATTAGCTTTGAGACGAGGGAACCAGGGGTGCTGAAATGCTAATTCATTTCTGTGTTTTAGGGCTCATTCCTGGAGCAGTCTATGAAGAAGTGAGAAATCACTGAGTAAAAAAGAGCATGAAGTGATCTCATTACTAGTTGGTCAATGCCTGACTTTGTGATTGAAGTTCTGTAATAAAATAACAAGAACTTGGAGGTTATCAACGCCAAACGCCATCTTACTGGTGTAAAAGGGGCATTAGTGGATACAAAGCACAAACAGGAGCTCTCACCCAGGACTCGGTTTAGAGGGTCCCTCATGTTGACGGTGTGGAGCTGGGAGGCAGAGAGGGAACTGCTCATAGATCGGTCTCCTATGAGAGAGCGTGACATGAGAAGCAGGAGACGGATTGTTTTGTTTTCATTTCATTTTGTCATACGAGAAAGAAAAAAAATGCACACAAAACAACAGAATATCAACAAGGAAGTTGAAGTGAATGTTTAAGTATTTTGCTTGCGGCTGGTTAAGTGCAATCTGAACTAAAGGTTGTGAAAGTCTTAAAGGCTTCCTTCCGCTTCCATCTTGCATAATCCTGGTTCCTAAAATAACCTTGTTAAGACACATTTCAATTTATTTTAAGGGTGAAAAGATGATTTTTGTTATTTTTATCTTTATCTTTAAGCAAATGTAAATGTCTCATTACACCAAATGAAAGGTCATTTTTTTTTCCATTTTAATATGATTTTACATTTTAAAAAATCATTAATTACAAAAAAACCAATTAGACCATATTTCAGACATGCC
Source organism: Plectropomus leopardus (assembly GCF_008729295.1). Lineage (NCBI taxonomy): Eukaryota > Metazoa > Chordata > Actinopteri > Perciformes > Serranidae > Plectropomus > Plectropomus leopardus. The sequence goes on along the minus strand of NC_056481.1, from coordinate 17,831,249 downwards.
AAAACATATTTTTTTATTCCACAGGTGGACATATTAACAGAGGCTAGTTAGGTCATGTCCAGCAAACTTGTTGTATTGGGTCATCAACCCCTAAATGACTTGTCTTGACATGACTGGACATGCCTTTTCAGTGGAGTGGGTGGAACTCATTTGACTTTAGGTGGAAAAAAGAACCTTCTGAGTTTCAATCTCAGTTATTGCTAGAAAAGAAGCTCATACATTTTTTGCCTTAGTCATGCAAGGCACTGATCTTTGACGCCCTGCCCGGGGATTTTGTTATGGAGTAGTAGCTAAAATTGAAAAAGTGAAAATTCCAAATCCTGAATGCTCATGACACTAAGTAAGGCTGATGACAGAATGAAAATGGCAATCTGGTATAAGGCTATGTTCAGTTTTTTTTATTTGTTTTTATTAATGTTTTGGCCTTTTTCATCTTGACAGTGTATACTATTTGACCTTGTTCTGTAAAGATCTTTGTGAAAAGTGCTATATATATATATATATATATATATATATATGACACACACACAGGAGTAGTTTGAAAACACAATACCTCTATTGCTTTTATGCATTTATTTATTTTATGTCACTGTTTTATCTGTTATTTCAGGTTTTTCCCATTTGTAAGTGTACTTTATTTATTTTTTATTATTATTTGTTTTGAATTTGTACTCTTTTTTAAAAACATAATTTTAAAACACTTCTCTGTTTGTATATTGGTATTAAGCGTACAGCTGTCTTTAATTTCAAAGTTAGGTGCGATTCTTTGATGAGACCTCAGGTGTTTTAGATACGTCCAACCTGTGCATTTTCTTATGTTTTTGTATTTCTTTTTCTTTCATTGCATGTTATCATATGCACAAATAAAGAACTAAAGCATGAACCACTGCTCTCAAAATCATCCTCCTGTTCTTCAGAACAGAATTGCTTGAAGTAAAAACCTTGAGTTAAACAGCAGTGCTCAAGTCAGAACCTGCCAACGGGGAAGAGACTCAACAGATTATTAATGTTGAGACAGTTTATAAGGCCATGCTTGTTTGTGCTTTTCTGGTTTTGCTAAAAGTGCTTTCAAGATGCAACTTGCTGGTAAAAGGGTCTTAGGAAGTCTATTTGATTTTGAAAACCGTCTGGTATTTGCATAATCCCAGGCTCAGACTGACAGACAGTTGACTGAAAGGCCACGGGCTTCATAATTCAACCATGTATTAAAAACCAGACATTAATAGACTGACCTGGACTGGAAAGGGCAGCAGGCTCATCCTCATTGGAACTGAGCAGACGCATGAGTTTAGAGGGCTGAGTGTCATCCAGCGGAAAGAGGCTGTTGTAGTCCTGCAGCCAATAATATTATGTTAAACTACATGTAGACAACAAAGAATTCACACACATCAACATGTCGGTTTCTCACATTGAATACAACTTTTTCATCAGTAATGCAGAGCCCTGATTACACATACAGACATGCTGACATTTCTATAGATTAAACTATTTTCTCTAAAATAATTTGAAACTGACAAAAGTGATTGGCATCGACCATTGTTTATACCATATTTAATAGAAATAAGATTTTGCTTTTGGTTTATGATTCAACATAATATTTGTATTCATAAAACAAAATGGCATGGACAAAAGTGATGCTATCATTCACCTATTTTTTTTTTCTTTTTTGCACATCCTTTAGAGGCAGTCACTGCTATTAAATATTTCTTTAACTCTCATGAGATTTCTGCACCTGTCAACAAGCAGTTTCTGAGCTACCTGCTCCAGCTGTCTTAGGTGTGAGGCGTGGCGCTGTCGCAGGTTTTTGCTTTTTCCATACATGTTCCACAGAATACAGATTGGGGCTCAGAGTAGCAGTAGAAGGCCACAAAGCTGTGGGCGGTTTGGGTCATTATTTTTTTTGAGGAATAATGACCTGTGACTGAGACAGAGCTGTCTGACACTGGGCAGTACGTATCGCTCCACAACGCCTCAATAGTCATAAGATTCCATTGTGCACCCTGTGCCAGGCGCAGCAAAGCAGCTCCCAAAAAAATGAGCAAACCTCCTCCGTGTTTTACTGTAGGTACTGTGCTCTTTTCTTTGAAAGCTTCTTTTTTTCTATCTGTGAACATAGAGCTGATGTGCCAATAAGCTCCAGTTTATATAATTTTTTCAAAAGATACATTTATGGCATTGTGGCTTGTCAATATGAATTGTAGCATATTCCAGTCTAGAGTTTTTATATCTTTCTGTCAGTAGTGAAATCCCTCCTGGTTCCCCTTTCATGGAGCCCACTTTTGCTCAAAAAAATGACAGATAGTGTGATCAGAAACTGACATACCTGGGTTCAGCTTGTTTCTCTTGGGTTTGTTTCTACCATTCGCACTTTCCTGCTGCTAAATCTGGGGTTGATTTTTCTCTTGCAGATCTTGGGTAAACTTTAACAGATCTTGAACTTCTTAATAGTACTTGCAACTGTTGTCACAGGAGCATCAAGGTGCTTAGAGGTGGTCTTATAGCATTTACCATGATTGCCTATTATTTTCTTTCTGATTTCCTCACACAACTTTCTCCTTTGGTATTATCATGGGCACCAAACTCAACATGGACCAAAAAGCAGTGAATACTTTTCTCCATTAAAATAGGCTGAATGACTGGTTATAAGATGCAAAATGCTAATCATACTGTAGAAACAAATGAGGTTTTTTTTTTTTTAATATCACTGGAATCAAACTATTTATTGATTTTTCTAAGGGGTACCAGGTCATTTTAGATATCTTATGTATCATCACTTTTCAGGAAGACTGAAACATTATTTCAAAGAGCTGTAACGGTAACGAAAAATTTGAGCGTGTCTGTACCAGACCTTGTGTCTGTTTTACCTCAATATCTTCTCGCTGCCTTTTGCGTTGACGAGCTGAGAACGAGCCTTTGTGATGAGAGGAGTAAGAGCTGAGCGCGCACCACACAGACAACCTGAGGAGTTATCGGGAGAGTAGAGTTAACACCTTATCCCAAAATACCAAAAACTACTGCCGCCATCACATTGAAGTATTGAGCATCTCTTACTTGGCCAGTGCCTTTCCAGGTGGGTCTGCCAGGCTGTGCCAGTGGGCGGAGTCTGTGAGCAGGTCGGGTAGTATGGTACCCAGAAGGGTGAGGGTGATCTGCTGAGTGTCCAGGCAGAAAATGCTGTAGAGTAACTCCACCACCCGATCGGCCCACTCCTGTCGAGTCTCTTTGAGCAGCTCCTGAAATAACATGCGGCACTCCGATTACACAATCTGACCACGGGCCAAACTCTAATTAAGGTCTCTTTGCACTGGTGTTTGATACAAGATCAAGTTTTCGTCATCTTAAAAAGGTTCCAAGTGGAGTTTCTGACCAATAGCATTTTGATTAAGCAATGTTTAACTGAATGGGTCCTTGTTTAGTTTTTATGTCAGAAGTATCAGTCAGCTAATTGATTAATAGAAAATCATTCAATAACTAGAGTACTTTGATAGATGGTTAATCACTGGCGTAATTTTTCCAGGAAAAATAGACAAACACTTGATGACAAAGAGAATAAATATTCACACACTAGAGTATAGCTCCTTATATTTAACTGGTTACAACAGATACGTTTCAACCCAACAGGTAAATTCTATCTGTTGTTCTATCTGTAGTCAATTAAATATGCCGAGGAGCCGGGAGCAGTACTCCAGCGTGCAGATATACAGTATATATATTCTTTTTTTGCAATGATTTGTTGTCATTAACAGATGCTCACATCATAGCACTTTTACAATTCCAAAAATATATTAGTTTCCATTTGTGCATTTTAAAGAAAATGAAAATAATAATACCGGATATATGTATTCTCTTTGTTGCGTTTATACGTAGTTTTATCCAGCACCTGGCCTAAAAACAGACTTGGATGTGCACACCACTACTCTGCTGAGCAAACATTTGATGACTCCAAGTTCTAAAGCATCAGAGTTTAATGTTTTTCTGTATCTTATTATTATTATTATGATAATTGAATATCTCTGGGTTTTCGGCTGTTGGTCAGACAAAACAAAGACTGCCTGAGGCTGTTTTAAAGGCTGACTTGAGATCTGTGCTCCTAGCAAGAAGCAGAGACATAGTTTAAAGCACTGATGATAACAATGATAACTTTAAGGGTTAGTTCAAATTTTTTGAAGTGGGGTTGTTGTGTGAGGTGTGTATCCAAAGTAAGTACAGTGATAGAAAGTACAATAGTGGTGGGCAGCATGCTCTTACTTTGGAGGAGCAGCAGAATGTAGCCTTTAAACACAAACAGTGCTGCTATTGTTGATTTCTAAGTGATTGGCACCTTTTCTTGACCCTCCTACCTTGACCAAATTGTTTGTGAACCAGAAGACGCCCCCCATGTTGAGAAGACTCTCAAACAGATGCAGGGCCCGGCTGTCCACCCAGCCTTTGCGCAGCACCGTCTGGAACTGCTTGCTGAGGGCCACGTGTATGGGGTCTTTTGCCGGCAGCAGGTTGCGGTAGGGGATCGGCTCCTGGCCCTCAACTGGGGGGCGCAGGGTCGCAGCCGTTTGTTGGAAGACATCGGCGCACATGTGCTCCATGATGGAACTCATAATGATCACGCTGGTGAGAGGACATAAGTGTTAATCCACGAAATAATGGGGCTTAAGCTGTTAAGTGCAAGTGTGTGTATCAGTTGTTTGTACCGTTCATTGTAAAACTGCAGGGTGTTCTCCCCGTACAGTGGTGTCACAAGCTGTCGGATCATAGTCTGGGGCTTCTCCCGCTCATCCCTCCCCAGCATCCTGACGTGGGCCACCAGCCAGGCCACAGCACAGATCGCCATGCTGCACACCTTCCCCTTGATGTTGTCAGTGATCTTCTGCCCTTACAGAGATGACAGCAGCAAGAAAAGGGGAAGGATGTGGTTAGAAATACAGGGTATGGTCAAAGGAGAGAATTCTGACTAAAGCTGCATGCTTCCACATTGCGTGATATGAAAACTTGAATAAAATAGGGAAACAATGAGAAGTGGGCTACATCTCTTGGACATCGGGACGTCACTGCTGTTGTAAGTTCTTACACATTGTTACGTGTCAGTTTCCACAGAATACGTCATAACCACTGGAGTAATGAGTCAAACTGTGAAAGTATGAGAAACAAAATTCCTAGTCTTGTAGTGTTATTAGCCGTTAGGGAGGTAACCGATCCTGCCCAAAAATCTTGTGATACTCAGTAAATATTTGCAAGAGGAAATATCACACGAGGATGAAGAAAAAAAAAAAATCCAAAAGTACGTTAAAGTTGAACAGACCTGCACTGCCTCCACAGAGAGAACACCATTCTCCCACGCATTCAGAACTTCCAAGATGGCTGCTGGCGTGCTGAGGCAGATTTCATGCCATTTCACCTGACTGTCTCAACACATAAACGTCAGAGGAGGCTATTTAGAGCGTTCATTACAAAAAATACCAGACATATAAATAATAAGATAATGAGTTCCAAGGCAATGGACAAAAAACCAAACCCTTTCCACTATTGCAATATTAGTGGAAAATGCAACTACATGAGATTTGAAAATGTTTGTTTATGGCTAATGTTACTTTATAAGTTTACTTTATAAGATACTGCATGGTTTAGCTCCCCTATTCTAAAACATTTTATTTTAACAGGTCATGGGGGAATAAGACATTGGATTTAGATGCTTCAAAGAGAATCACAATCTTTGGTCATATATGAATTTGTTATCCATGTGTCTAATGTCAAATTTTAGTTTGATATCAGTTGAGTTTTTTGGCTCTGTAACGCACTTGTACACATAGATGTTGATAATTATAATTGTGATTATCAGCCCCGACTAAAACACTTGCTTAACGTGTATTGTAGGCCAAAACGTAGTCCTCAAACTAGTGAGTGTTACAGACTATATAGCCCCACTGTCATGTGTTGTAACCATAACAATAATCAGTAAAAATAACAATAATAAGTTTCAAAACAACTTGCCGAAGGGCTACAGTTGAAAATTAGACCTCTAACTAAAACTGACACATTTTCTGAAATGTTGATTAATGTGTGTTGTCCTTATAAAATAAAATAAACTAATGAATGAATTTTCTTTGAGTAGTCAAATGGCCACAGCAAACACGTCATTGTCCGCTCTCATTCCATTTCTACGCTCCGACATCTGCGACACACAGTCAAGAGCTAAGCAGTGCAACAATTAGAAGTATCACTTATGTTTATTGTTTACTATAAGTGAAGAACTTTAAGTCCACCTAATTAGCCTACATAAGGTGTATATGAACATTTAATAAATGTCTTCTATTACACCATAATGTAGTTGACTGACATCTCCCATAAAAAACATATTTTATATTATTACAACTGTGTTTTACTATATTGTCATTCACTGTGAGAATTACACATTAATAAACACTTAAGTCTGCATGCAACTACATTATATTGTGCTTTTAACCACTCACTAAACCTTTATGGTTTTACAAATATTGACCCGCCTATTTAGCATGTAAAGTGTTCTTGTTTTACAGATGTGCAAATTGAAATGAATGGAAATCAATGGTTTGAAAGGGAGGGAAACCCTCTTTACAAAAAAAAAAAAAAACTGATACTCATAGGAAGTTGTCACAACATATTCAGCTTTAAAAACTTCATGAGCTGTTCTATTTGAAATATTTTTTTAAATGCTTACATGGTCATGCTCCCTCTCTGCTTATTTAATTTGTTAGAAGACACCAGCACACCAGTAGAGTCAACACACGGTCCTCGTAACTGTTGCACTGCATTATGTAAAACCTCATCTAGGCAGCCAGTCTGCTCTGTTACGGGAGCAATACTATGAAACTGTCTACCAACTGAACTGGCATTGACACATCATTTTAATGTTTTTTAGAGCCATTTAATCATTGCTAAGAGAGAAACAACACGGTTCTCAGACTTAATGCCACACTAAACACAGCAGTTATTTGGTATTTTGTGTTGGATGTATTTCTATTTGTGCATTTGTGGATGTATCCTTGTCGACGTATTTGCCGTATTTGTGGATGTCTATTCTTTTCTTATTACTATTTCAACTTTTAAAAAGCCTCCTATGGACAGGTGTTGAAAATTAGCATTTTGCTACAAATGCTAAGCACAGTGCATTTGGTTCATGTGCATGAATGTACAATTTTAATGCTACTGTGATAACTATATAAAGTAAACTAAACTGATGTTAAGTGATTGACAGGACAATAAACAGCTGTTAAGTAACAGATTAGTCTGCAACTTACACTAGCTTCATCTCTGAGGAGTTGTTCAGCAGGGTGACCAGGCTCTCCACTTTGCCAGGCTCTGGTCTGAAGCAGGGGTGATCAGGGTTCAGGGTCTTGCCCTCTTCAGGCATACATGTCTGCAGCCATGTTTCAAAGAAGGGGGTCTCCCCTGAAGGACTGGGGTCTGAAAGAATCACCTGGAAAGGAGAAACACATGGCAAACAAGTGCTGTATGAATCAACTTAGACTTAATTAACAAAATGGAGAAATTTCTAGATCTAATCAATCTACAATATTCTGTTGAGCCAGTAAAGATGCTGCAAAAAATGTTGGTACACTTCCACACAGCCCGCTCTTGACCTCTTGTGGCCTTATGCTGAAAACGCAGGCTGATTTGATGTGAAATCCACAAAGAGCACCATAGCTATTAACATCATAAGTACCTTTTCTGACAAGCTTGAATTGCCATGAACTCACCTCGGACCCATACGTCTGCACCACATGGCAGAGCATGAGGAAAGAGATGTCGAAGAGCAGAGCCCGTACTGACGCAGACTTGGCTGAAGGACAGAAGGAAAAATCCTCAGCGTTAGTGTCTCATTTAATAAGTAATATGTCAATGAGGAGAGAAATTCCCACATTGGAACATGTCACTCGTGTGTTTAAACTCACATCCTTCGCCGCTGATGTGCTTAGGAAACTCATTAAGCCTAAAACCAAATAGAAAAAAAATATTAAAAGATAAGAAACATCTTGTTAATATGTACTTCCCACGCAAACTGGAGTTTCCACCCTTAAAAATATGGTTATAAATTGGTATCCAAGTCATTATGAACCACGATTCTGCTGACTAAGGGGACAATTTGTCTTACCTATTTTGCATATACTCACTTAATGAACTTGCGAGCAAAAGATTTGAGTTTCCCAGTGGCTGCTGCTGCTGCCAGGAGCAGATCAAGGCTCTTTCCAGACAACATGTGTCCCAGGACCCCCAGAAGACCCTCAGGGGACTTGGAGTGATCTGCGTCTACTGTCTAATAAACCAGCAAGGAAGAGTTAAGCTCATTTGTTAGATACTTGTCAGATACTTTCAACCATTTCCTTCTTGGTCATTTCTGTGTCCATTCTAGACAATACTTGATATTAACCAGACCATTTATCGAGAGCCCAGATCAGGACTGCAATAAACAGAGAATACCCTGTAGAGTTTAGATCAGGTTATGGTGCTCTACCTTGAGAATATTGGTGACAGTAGGCTCAGCTCGCAGGATGAGACCGGGGTTTGGCTGGATGTTGGCATTTTCTGCTGTTTTTAACCTTGGGGCGAACTCCCTGTCCTCGGTCCTGAATCAAATTTGCAATGGGAGAGGGACAGAGAAGGGGAGAGGCAAAGGAGAGACAGAGGTGGGGTGGAGGGGGTTGGGGATGTAGTGTATTGTGTCAATATGGTGAACAAAACTTTACGCATGATCATATTAACTAAAAGAGTTCAGAATATATATTAAAAAAAAGACATGATTCCGTAAGACTTAATTCTTCACACAGTCCTGAAGTGTTCTGCATCACACATGCTCATGGTGAGATGGAAACCCATACCGCTTTGCAGTGAGGCAGGCTGTATTTGAATCTGACAGCAGGCCCAGCTTGTTACACTCCTGCAGGAGCATGCCGAGGCAGTCGCAACTATGTCAAGAAAAGACGAGAAAAATGATAATTGCCACAGTACTAGCTTACCAGGAATTTAGCTGGCGTGCTTGTCTAGAATATCCTATGATGGCATTACAGGCAGTGCAGATGAGATTTTGGAGCACTTACTTGCATCTCTGATCAGCTTTGTCCAGTAGTGGTGTGAGCTTTAGTAAGTACTGAAATGCAATATTCACGTCATCCATGAAGTCCTGGAAAATACATATGCCATTAAGGTTAATCGCATTTTATTTTAAATATTTTCTGCTTTTAAAAACATGATTACTTGGCAATGCTAAATGCTCCTGATTGTGTCAGTGTATTCATTTGTTAGAAAGACATTCGTACCTGTCCCTTGTCACCCTGAGGATACTTCTTTAGTCTTAGCAGAACTTGTGGGATCTAGTAAAAAGAAACAAGAAAAAGATTTCTTTAAGTGCAGTTGAGTTGCATGCGCACAGATATAGTATGACATGAGTACATTTGCGAAGTGGTCACTGGTGCCTTTCCCAAATTTACACCAGTTTACCTTATATAAATAAAATGATTACTCAATGCAACAATTAACTTAAGTCAATCTAGGCAAGGGAGATCCAGATAATACTGACAATCCAAAAAAATAAAAAGGAACACATTAATGAAGTTATCAGTCAACATCAACACTGGCTTCAATTTAATGTGGAACTTCGCACATTTTTAAAATTCACCCAAGTTATTGCTGTGGTCTAAGACCATAAAATATGAGTTAAAATGAACAACTACCAAACTTAAATTTATGATGCCATAGGGTATAAAAAATGTCACTGCTCCATAGACAATAAATTGGGAAAAATGACACTGAGAGCAGCCTGGGAAATTTTCCAAGTTTAAGGATTCAGAAAGGAGATCACACCAATAGAAAAAAGCTTGTATGGGTATATACAAAAAAAAAAACCCATACATTCTGTGGGTCCACATTCACGGTCTACGCAGAAGCTCCAGAGTTATAAGCTATGACATCATAAGTTTAAGACTTCTCTGGTTTCTGGACAAAGATATAACATGTTGGAATTCTTAATTTAGATAATATTTCCCTTTAAAGTTATAGGGACATCAAACACCAACACAAATAAGAAGAAGAATTAAAAAAAGGAGAGGCAGATCACAAGCAGATATATCTTTGACATGGGTCTTACCTTGAGGAATGTGAAGGCAGTCCATTTAAGCTCCTCTGTGCCCTCTGGTGACTCAATGAGGCCAGTGAAGCAGGCTTTCCAGATCTCCAAGACAAAAAGAGGAGCAGGGATTCGCTGTGGAGGACAAGCAATTTGAGAAGAATGCGGCTAAAATTAAAAAAAAAAAAACATACAACTGAGCAGTCTTATTGTGACTTGAACCTGGATTTCCTGCTTGAAGAAACCAGTAATTTAAAGGACAAAGGCAAAATGAAATACAGTCTCAACAATGAAAAACACACAAAAACAACTAGCCACTCAGATAAAAAAAAAAGAGCTTACTGTGTATAATTCAGTGCCATCATGCTATATTATTTCTAGATATTAAAAGGCTTTTCAAACACTTTCCTTTCATTGCCAGTTTGAGGCAGACTGGACGTAAGATTTCTATACAGATAAATGTTCACCTGCATTCTCTTGATCATCATCAGCTGCTCCACCAGTGGCTGCGTCTCCCCCGTCAGATTCATTGTCCCTTCCAGCATGATGAAGGCGTGCACCGATGGGAAGGAGGCGTGAACTGTGGGGTTGCTCTGCTCAGACAGCATCAGGGGAATACTGAGAAAAGAGAGAAGAGTTAGCATGATGGAGACTGATTGTGATCTTCTGTAAATTAACATATTGAAATGTCTAGGCTAAGAAGCATCATGCCAAAATCTGTCTGTTTTTTTTTTTTTTAATATGTAGGAATAAAGCAGGAATCTTCACCCTTTTACGAGGGACAAGCTCTCCTCTAATTTAGTTCTCAGTGTCGGGTTTGGAACGCTGCTGAGGCCCTCTGTCACTTTCAGCAGTGATTGCTCTACATTGCTCCAGGAACCTGCGGAGGGATAGCGACAGAAACACTGAGATGTCTTCCTCTTAACAACAATGTACAATAAGATTAGAGTGAAACTTTTTTTTTTAAATAAATTTAAAACTGGTATTCTTACATCTAATCTGTCGACATCTATTGATAAAAGATAATTGTTACATTCCGTGATTATGCCAGAGCAAAAAAACAACAAATACAGACTAACGAAAATGACCAGAAAACTTGCTAAAAATGAATATATGTGTGTATGTGTGTGTGTGTGTGTGTACATTTGTATGTACCATACTTCTAAATATATAATCAGAATAATTATAAATATATTTTCTCTATTTTTTGATCGTTTCTAATAATTCACCCCCTTTTTTGCCTTTTTCCCCCGATGGTTTTGAAAGAAGTCAAACCAATGTGGACACTAAACTAAACTAAACTAAACTCAGAGAGATCCATCACCAAGTTTACACAAGGTTTTGATGTAGCTTTTATAGAGAAGAACAACTACCACACTGAAGAAAAAAAAAAAATCTCAATTCTACTTAAACACGTGCCGACACACACACAGACAATCATAAGACCTTGTTCTTCCAGCCGAGCGATGTGGACCAGAGCTCTGTTCTTGGTGCTGTTCATCAGATTGTGAAGCCTCTCCTGGCAGGCTCTTAGACTGGCCTCTGTGCTGGCTGTTGGACCCAGTTCTCGGAGCTTCTCACAGTACCAAGCGCAGCCCTGCAGAAGCCACACCACAACTCCCAACAGAGCCCGACACAGCCCAATGCACTCCTCTGCTTTCCCGTGACAGCTTTAGAGTCAGAGGTGAGAGGCAGAGAATCAGAGACAGTTTATATTAGGAGAAATGTATGACTTCTCCAAAACAAAATTAACATTTACTAAGCAAACATGCAGGCAAGCATTACAGAAAAAAATGCTTTCATAAAAAGATTACATGCCCAAAGATCCTGGGCTGCTCATTTAGAGTTAATGCTGATGGTTGTGATTTAAAGGAAATAAGTTAAATTTGATAAACAAAGGTTAACTTGTGAACAACAACTTGGTTGAGCTGCAGGATATCTGAGTGAAGGTTGAGTAATACAAACAATACTATTTTTTCATTTTGACAGAAATTTTCAGCTTCATAAAACACAATCTTCACAGCTCATTTAAGATTTTTCAATTAAAAACAGATTATTTCCCCCCATTTACTGTAGAAATATAGTGTTATGGATGAGTCTAAGTTATGTACTTAACGAAAATTCACAAATATGCTCTTTGCATCAAGAAATCCTGTGGTGAGTAGTTGCGCTCATTGTATTGTTTGTATTTTTGTATTTGTGTGTATTTATGTGAAACAGATGACATCCTCGGACAAAAAACACATTTCAAAATTGTTTCTGACAATAAAGTGAAATCTGACCTGATCAAGAAGGACAACACTGTCATGGATAACTTTACATACCTGAGGCGATGGCAGAACATGTCCATTATCTCAAGCAGTGATTTCACACACAGCTCACGCGAAAAATCATCAAACTATAAGAAAAGAGACATTTTCATGAAAACCTCTCATGTCTTTTAGAAACTTGCATGATGCCATCATTTTCATCAAGTATAAATTACCTTGCTGAGGGCTGTAAGCACACTGGAGTAAGACACCATCTACGGAGAAAGAAGGTAATGTTCACAACTTGCAAAATCACAGATACACTGCTCATTATACCGTTATTCATTACACTGCCTCTTCTCTCACCTGGGAACTTATAGCATATTTCAGGTAAGACAAAATGAGGGGGTTGGGAGAGGGGCCAATCATCGCCTGCTCCATCAGGGCCTCTGGAATACAAAAACAATGTATAAACCACTACAGACATGACAGTAAGAAAACTGCTGTAAAGTCAAATACCGTAAAACTTCAAATATAAGCCTAGTCCCAATTAGATGCCCAGTCCCTTTTACTAGCCCAGTGTGGCAATGCATTTTGACAAATAAAGGCCTGTCAATAAGAGGCCTAATCTGGTTTCCATCCTGTTTTTTTTTTTATAGAAGTTCTTTGGACGCATAAAACTGTGTTGTTGGCTACCTGCTGAAGATAACCTTAGTTAGCTGCTTAGATCATGCATACAAATGTGTATATATGATTAAACTCTTGTCAATATGGACATGCTACACACATCCTTAGCTTGGTGAGATTCTCCACAATTTAATCATTCAGTTCATTTTACTGAAACCATGAGCACAAGAGAAGATGGTAACACCAGTATTGTAAAAAAGAAAGGTGTAAAAAAGAAAGGTGCAAAAAAAAAAAGAGAAAAGTAGGCGTAGAAAACAATTTTTATAAAAGCCAAGGAAAAATGTTCAGTGAAGTATATTCATAATTTTATACTTAGAATTATTTAACCGAATTACTGTAATTTTTAAGATTTTTTTCAGGCAATTTCTCAAATTTTTAAAATTATTTCTCCTTTGTTTTTTGTTGTTTGTTTTAATTTTTGGCAAATTTTCTGATAATTTTCTTGTACTTGGATCATTTCTTCTTTTGTTGCTGATTATCTTCTTTCCATGCATAGATAGATCGATAGATGAAGCCAATTTGCCCAGGTTTCAAAGGGTTAAAGGAACAATTTAATTGTATTTCTATTTTTACTGAGCAACCGTTTTAAGCCTGTTGAGGTCAATGGTTTAGGCCAATATTAGTCAGGGCTATTGATTGACGTTTTACGGTAATTAGCATGACGGCTGGTGAACGTCACTGTCTTCCCTCTAACCTGCGAGGTTTAGGTAGTCCCATGTTGCTCCCTTAGGAAAGTTTTTCTTGATGTTAATGGCCCACTGGTAGTCGCTCCATCTCTCCTTCCACGCCTGTAAGATGGCTTGCTTCAGATTTACCACCTTCATCCTGGTAAAAACGACCACCACACCTAATGACGAAATACAAAAATAACGAAATGTCTAAGAAACAGCCATTAGCACGATTTTCGTGGTCTCTTTTACACGCGTTACCACTTTACGTTAGCTAACGTTGTTATTCATTATTTGGCTGATTGACGTTAGCCGTTAGCTGTCGATGTCATTCATGAACCAACAATAACATTTAAAGATAAAGTTATCTTGCCGCGTAAAAAAACCCAAGGTTGCCAAAGCAAATAAGACAAAACTCAGTCGCAATATTACAGAATTCAACGTTTACCTGACTTTTTCGGCTTTTCAAAACATAAAAGAGAGCGTTATTTGTTTGTAGCTCCTCTGCTTCACAGTATGAAGAACGCCATTTTTGTTTTGAAAAACGTAAGCGTTCATTGGTTAATCTCTCGCCGGCTCAGTATTCTGTTAGCGGATTGGTTAGTGAAGTGACGATTACAGTCTGTGGTGGTGAACTAAAATTATCACAAGATGGCGCGCTTTACAAAATTGAGAGTCGAAGCCGAAGCTCAGTTTACAGTCATGGAGAAAGGTAAGCAAAATACAAAAACATATCCCGCATTAAACACAGAAGTTACAACCAAACCTCCGAACACAACTGAAAAAGTAACAAATTGACGTTACTTAAAACCGAGCCCGGCATTTGTCAAGCTCAACTGACATTTAGCTAACTAGCTTTAGCATTAATTAAAGAGTGGTGTGCAAAATATAATGGCGTCTAGTGGTGAAAATTGCTGATTACTGCCAGCTTAAATTTTTCCATGTGCCAAAACTGAGCTCCCAATTAGGACTCCTGCAGTGTTAATTGTTAGGAGGTTTTTACCTCTAGCTGAAGAGGTCTCCTCTCCAAATTAAGGGACCAGGTGATTAACACTGACCAAAACAGTTTAATGTTATGGGGATCCCCTATCCTCAAAAAGTCTTAAAAGGCATTACATTCAATCTTCTTCTAATGTTAATGCGAATCGTTAAAAAAAACTTTAATTGACATTAAAATTTCTTAATTTAGTCTTTACAAACCTTAAAAATGCTGAGAAATAGGAAGTAGGATATTATTAATCTTTTTTTCTGATACTGCATGATACAATCTTTCAATAATTGGTAATATCTATTTTTTTTTTTGAAGAATTTACAACTCCCCTCTCACATTAACGTCACACAGATCAGGACAGAGGAGGAAAGTTTGAAATTTTTTTCTTCATCATTTCAAGTCTGACTTTATAACTTGACCAACAAGGTCATATTTGACGTTAAAATAAACATTTAGGCAACATTGTCCCCAACCCTTAGTCATTTATGTCTGTTCATGTTTTATTTCCTTTAATTTGGGTTATTGTAAAATTGGTTTTGAATTTCATTCCAAGTAGAAAGTCTTAATAAGTCTTAAATCTTAAGTGCTTTAAGTAGTAGGAATCCTGTGTTACAAATTAGTGTTTCTGAAACACTTCGGCTTGTTGAGACAGGCTGCCATCTCAGTACCTGTTAGTGTGTACTCACCTTGTTTCTCTGATAACTTAAAGAGCCAGATGTTTAGGAGGTTAGGGTGTTTTTGATGATTTCTCTTCTGCTCCAAAACAAACCAACCTGGTCATTTAAACTGGCAAAAACTGTGAATAACACAGTTTCATGGGAAGAAATCCACTCTGGCTTATCACAGAGGGGCTGCTAACTACAGTGGCTAATGTGACAACACTAAAACACAAGAATGCAAATGTCCCTATCTAGAGCCAGTGTTTGGTTTGTCTTCTAAGGTAACAAAAACACAACGATTCTTATTTTCAGGTGAATATACACACACACACACACACACACACACACACAAAATAGATGGTCACATTGGACCTTTAATGTTACAGAATTTCTTCTATTGAGAAAAGCCTTTTTTTGACAACTTTTTTTAAATTTTATTTTTATTTGTACTCTTGTTTTTTATCTGTATTCTTTGATCCTTTTTACTATGTGAAGCATCTCTGAGTTCCCTAAAAAGTGCTTTATATATAAAATGTATTATTATTATTATTATTATTATTAACTTGAAGTTAGCTGCTTTTAGATAAAAAAAGTATTATATCAAGTCTTACTGTAAAGTCGGTTAATAATGTGAGTTATTTCAAATTTTAAACAACTGTCCTTCATTTTTGACCAACTATCTATTCAGTGAGTGGCTTACAATGAAAAGCCCTGTTGTCTTATGTAACCAACCCATTCAGTTGTGTGATTCACTGCAGTTTCATCATCTTTTTTGTGTGTCAGTTCACGGCTTTTCAACAGGGTTTTTGTCTGTTATGTCACACCTTTGAGGTGGAAAGAAAATATTTATTTTAAAAACATTCAAGATCCTAGACATCACAGCCAGCAGGTTAAAAATGGAAATAAGTGTGTGAGACTATGTCCAGTTTAAGTTTGAGTTTGGTACCTTTATTGAGAGGTTTTAAAAAAAAAAGCTTTGTAATAACTAATATATATTTTTTAACAGCAGAAGCCCCCACAAACCAAATTTAGTTTAAATGAGTACAGAAAGTGTTTTTGATATATATATATATTTTTAAAGATCTATTCAAGCATGATCTGCAGAGTTTTCCTAACTGTCTCCTCTCCTCTTTTGCAGATCATGTTAAAAAGGGATACTGTTCTCCGTATCAAACCAACCAACTACTTTTGCAAGTGAAGGTCCCGTATTGAGTCTGCGGCAACAAAGACCGTCATTCTGCCTGACACTGGAGACGTTGTCCTGGCTAAAGCGAGGTCTGTGTCCTGGGACAGAGTGATGCCAGCCAGCAAGAGATGATCCATGTATCCTGGCATAGTCCAGGTAGGCTGGGGATTGAGGGGTGATGTGGGTGTGAGGTGTATGTGTGTGTGTGGAGAAGTATTCCTGTTGCCCTCCACTGAGAGCTGCATTAGAGAAGGGTGCTGACAGATTTGAGTCTACCCCGGGCAGACCAGAGAGACTGTAGTGGCAGCTCTGTGTCTGTTCTCATGACTTCACTGCTGGGACAAACCCAGCTTTGCTGACTCTTATTTTTCTTCCTGGTTATTGTGTGGTTCATTTCAGGTTTGAAGCTTTTGGCTGTAGTTTATTCTGTTACAATGGAGCTCACTTACATTTATGGCACTCGAAGCTCCTCAGAATCACTTTACAGTTAATACTTTCATTTAGGATTTGTTTTTCCAAAAGGAAGCCACTGTTCACACTTCACAGCATGCTTTGTTGATTTTTGCAAGTATTATTTTGAATGAGAAATGTATCAGTTTCTCAGATGTAATTTTATAGGTGCTTTGTGCACCACAAAGTACCTCTGCGCTCCATTGTACTGGGCTGAACAACAGCTGTTATATTCAAACCTCAGCACTTTAACACTGGCACTATGCGGATTGTATTTATTGTTTTTTTTGTGCAAACTACTTATCGAATCAGGGGAAATTGGTAGCTAACTCATTAAACATCCACCTGTATGTTTTGCACAGACAGGCAGAAGAGGATCATATTTATGAAATAATAGAGGTAAATAGACCTAATATTTCATGGCCTGTGCCTCGGGGCTGTTGTAGAATTGTGTAACGTTACACTGGACCTGTTCTGTTCTTTCTGCAGTGCACAACTTCACTGTCTTGCTCTTTCTTTTTCTCTTCCTCCAAAACACACAGAGGGCCTTTGGGCACACGTAGGTAATTACCAATGCTTGAGAGCCAGGAAATGAGAGTGGCCCCCTTATGTCCCCTCAGGTTGTCCAATCATGTTGCTCTATGAATCAGGATAGACTAGTGGCACCTGCTTCAAATGAGGGAAGATAAGACACATAATGTGTCGCCATGTTTAATGCAGCACTCAGGTTTGAGCTCCGTACGGCAACAGTGTATGTTGTCATTTGATACATGTTGGACAAAGGGCTGGGCAATATATTGATATTGTGATATATGACAAGATATCGTCCTTGAATTTTGAATATTGTAACTTGATAAGTGTTGTTTACCTGGATTTAAAGGCTGCATTACAGTACCGGGATGTAATATTCTGAGTTTACCAGAATGTTCGAGCTTTCCTCTCATTTGCCAGTACTGATGATTATTTATCAAAAATTTCATTCTCACATCTCATTGTGTAAATATTTTGTAAAAGCACTGGTAGTCAACCCTACAATACTGGAAAAATATTAAACCAAGGCATTTGATCAAAATATCATTACATTTGATTTTCTCCCTGTCGCCCAGCCCTCGTTGGGCATAATCTGTCAAAGTATGAAAACAAAATTGTTTATAAAACGATAGAACACTTGTTCTCCCACACAGGTGTTTTCAGTTTCAGTTTTGTGCCTAATTAGATCTCCTCTCAGGATGTTGTGAGCATGTTTAGGTGTGTTTGATTGACATATCTCTCACTTTCTTGTGACATCATGTATAGGTGCAGAGGTCTAATTAGCCAAGTGACAACACCTGTGTCGATGTGTTAGGCCTTTAACAGTCTTGCTTTAGCCAAGTATTTTTCTGAGATAGTCTAGCTTTGTACTTAGCTAGTATTTTGGCAAACATTAGCTCAGTAGAGCTTCTTTCAAAATTGTGTCAGCCGCCTTTTTATATGGCTTCATTAGTTATTTATTATTTACACCTGTAACTTTCCCTCAGTGGCATGTCAAAATTAAAAACCATTTCAAGTACCTGAATGAGTGATAGAATGAATTTATAAACCAAGGTTACACCTCTGTTTCTTTAAAAATCTTGTGTACATCTGCTGTGTACTTTTGATGTGTCCCTGGGCACCACCGACAGCTAATGGACAACACCAGTGTGCTCCTGGCTTATCGCACAAGTCGATAAGCGTGGGTGGTAGGACAGGGCTGTTGAGTCTCCTCCATTTGGGCAACAGACAACAGAGCATGTCTCAGTCATTGGATGAATTCCCATCACACTTGAGACACTTGTGAAGTGTTTAGAAAAACGCATAGTCTGTATCTTTTTATAGAACAACTTAATTTGTACTTCAGTATGTACAAATCATTGATCTCCAAATAGTGCTTTGCCCTACTCACGTAATACGTTAATTTTGGATTCGGTTAATATCACACTCGCTCACTTTCATTTTTGCGCCAGACTTTCTTTCAAAATCTGCTATAGTAATACAAATAAATATATAACAGTGGAGTTCTTCATCTACTTTTATTTAAATCTGGTGGCCTTTAAAAGATGTCACTTGGCAATTACACTGTGTAAAATCGAATGACATCATATTTGAATTGAGTTGGATTAGGGTTCATACTATATTGCCCATTTGTAGCACCGTGAACTAATATATGTATGTCTATAAATTCATTTGTTGTAGATAATATTCTAATTCTAGTACAGGGATAGTACTAATACCATATACCTCAGACCTCCACTACATGTCCTTGATTGAGTGATACTATCACAGGAACTAACAGAGAGTACTTTTAGCGGTGAAAGTGTTGGCCACAGAGCCACATGCAGCTTGACACTGAGGAGCTTTATATAGCCCCTTCAACATGATTTCCCCTCATTTTACCGTCATCGAGAGTCAAGGCTACGGGGAGTTTGTTCCAGCATTAATTATAACCAGTCTATATGGGCTGGCTGGCAGAGAGCCTGGCGAGGCCACTGCCTTGCATCCTCTCACATCCTTTAACGGCTCCAGAAGTCTTCTGTAGGTGTAATAGTTTTTGTTTTACATCATGCGAGCAAATGTGTGACCCAGGCCCCAGCTGGCTTAGTCAACTGTTCCCTGGGAGTCACAGAAGGGACATTCCCAAGGGATCCTGGGTGTCAACTTGCTGTTGCGTAATTTAGACAAAATATGATGACGTCAAAAAAAAAACCCCAACCTCAACCATCTATCTATCTATCTGTCTGTCTGTCTGTCTGTCTGTCTGTCTGGCCGTTCGTCCGTCCGTCCATCCATCCACTTGCAATATAAAATGAAATTATAGCATTACATTTAGCGTTAATGCATTGGGCTATGATAAGGTTGTCTAATTGGCTCCTTAGCCTCACTTTTTTTTTCAGCCAGCAGGTTATGTGGCTGCAGCCTCCACATAATAATTGATATGTTTTATTTGCTGGAGCCATAGCCATAAGTGTGAAGGGATAGGTTGGTGCACCAGTGGCACTCATCGCTCTGGGATGCAGATATCTGCTAACAAACCATTATTGAATTGTAGCATTTTCTTTCTTACGGGTAGGCAGAAATAGCCATAGAAAATAGTATATTAAAAAAAGGTTATTTGTTAACCTTATCGGCCAATGAAGGACCTGTAACAGCATTGCATCTTAGAGCCCTGACCCATCAAGTTAATAAAACTAAATTAAGACACACTGTGGACATCGATGCCCCAAGTATAAGCATACCATTGGATTATACCTGCTGAGAATTATTTAAGTAATTAAAGTTATAGTCTATCCATCCCAATGAGGCTACCCACCCCATCTGAATGGCATGTCCTTGGGATTACATAGCAATCGTGCGAGCAAACGGGGCAGTTTTTCCTGACATGCCCTTAATTATCCAGGACCTCTTGGCGTCTAATCCTGCTATGACACTACAACAGTCTGACATTACAGCTATCAAAAGTCATCTCACTTTCCGGGTAAAAGTCAAATTCTGAGTTCTCCAACCCATGTGACACTGCTGAAAAATCTATTAAGCTTTCATGCATTAGGCACTCATTAACACTGTCCATCACTAATCCTGAAAGCTTCACTTCTACTTTATGTGTGTGACACCAAGCACCACAAAGCCTAACATACACTACCCAGGCCATGTTACATAATCAAACTTGGCAAATGCTTCTAGTACAGCCTCTGTGATCCCAGTGTCAGTTATTGCTGAGACCCAACGCCTGAGCTCAGCACAACCAGCGGCCAGCATGTTAATCCCACATCTGTCGCTCACTGTGGGTGATTTAATCACCCCAACCTGAATTATTTAGAAAGAACTGATGGCCACAGATCTCATGCAAAGAGTTCGGGATTATTCATCACCACAAAAAAATTTGTTCCGTGGTACTGGTGATGGCATTGTAAGAGCAAGTGTCAGTACTTGTACTCTTTCAACTTTTTACTCCAAGGGGGTCTGTTATAGAAAGGCCATACATTTTATAATAGATCCTTTATACACACCTAGATGTTATGTATATGTCAGCATACAATGTGTCATCTTTCACAAAAATATAAGTGAAATCTTTCCTTTTTTCACTTCAATAAGTGTGTGAACCGAGCAGGCTGTTGCAGTGCCACTGTAATGCCACGGAAGAGTTTATCTCACTTTATGTTACAAATACCCTTATATTTTAAAATGTATACTGCACCATTGTTAAGAATATCATTCTAATTCCATATTTTTTTAAATAGATTTATAGATTTTATCACAGATTGGTATTGTTGTATTGTATCTATAAGTAACATAAGAATTACAGAACAGTGATGCCAAAGATATGCTTGTGGTAATTTAGAAACATTGTCGCAGTTATGTAGTTTGTCAATGAGAAAGAACTGACAAGGTGATTTTCAAATGTAGAATTCTCCCTCTTAAGTATATTTCCTGGTCGCAATTCTGTGTAATTCAAATGTAAGCGACCCTCATCAAAAATGTCTGCTTCAGTAATGTGTTTATGTTAGAAACCAACAATCAGTTAAAATATCATTCAGATTTTACTAGTTTGATTTTTTTTAACATCCAAATATCATTGCCAATATTGGCCCTAAAATAGCCAGTATTGGTTCAGCTCTACTCAACAGTGTTAAACTTTAACTTCCAAGAAAACCTACATTTGCAATCAACTGTCCAAAGGTAAAAAAATCAGTATTCATGCAACTAAACAGGTACTCTTCACACAGAATACATTTTGACTTGTTCTACTAGGAAATACACAGGTGTTGCTAATCACATTAACAATGGTTCTGTACTATTGAAGTGCATGGCAGTGAGCCAGCATGCACAATACCAGGACCCTGAAACTAATACAGCTTACTGTATTAATTCTTTACACCTGTTACTGTGATATTGCAAAACGATGAAAAAGGGCCCATAGGGGGATTTAAAGGAACGCCCACCCCCACAAAATGACCATTTGTAAATCAGCAAGTTGTGACATGTTGCTTTGAATCCATTAAGAAAACATGGTTTTTTCACATGCCTTCACAGAAAACAGCACCATGTTTATCAACAGAAAAACTATATTGAAACATCTGTTTAAAACTTTTGCACAACTCGTACAGTATAATCCAAGTCTCATTTATCCAGTCATATGCTCAGTACCTCTCAAACACATGCATTTTTTTAACACATACCTTTTTGAAGCTAAACTGGTGGTAAAACTAATCTATATTCTGCTCAAAGCCAGTCTCCAATACTAAGATGTTTCAGTGTTTTTTGAGGTTCTTAGTATATGACTGGATAAATGAGATTTGGGGTTTGTAAACAGATGTTTTGATATAGTTTAGCTGTTGTTAAAGGTAGGGGTGGGCGATATATTGAATATATTCGGGGTATCACGGCTCCATGTGTGATATATAAAAAAAAGCTATATCCCAAACATCGAGTATTAATTGTCACATTGTTTTTATAAGCCAACAGTGCTTTGGTTCTCTTGCCCTCTACTGGTTCTCCACCTCTCACAGACACACACACACGGGAGGGCTTTTGCAGAGCTCCAGGCCGTGACTATTTAGTCACATTTTGCTACCATATGAAGCATTACTGCATTTTGCAAATACTATTAATATATGAACTGTTTTGGTTTGTTTCCAGCTTGCAGTGTTGTTGGTAACAGTCTCACTTAATGAGTAGTAGTGGCAGTGGTACAAACAGGTTAGGCATGTGTTTGTATTTGCAGAGCACCGATTGTGTCTATTTAGTCACATTTTGCAACCACGGAGCACCAGGGCGACTTGCAAATTTTAGTAATGTATGAACTGGAGAGCTGTTTGTTTGTTGCCCGCTCACAGTGAACGAATCCTTATGGTTAAAGGTGCTGCGGCATCTGTTAAACTGTCTGCTAACGCTGACATCCAACTGTCGATGGGAAGCTTCAAGTCCACAGCAAAAACATCAACACTTCCGGCGTGAGACGAGACATGTCTTTCAGAATAAAAGCATTATGGGGTATTTATTGAATTATAACAATATTTTTTGAAAATTCATGATAAAAGTACTTTATTTAACTTCCTTATAACCGTATTTTATTAAATGGTACTATAACAATAGTGTATTCAACGTAATTATATGACGGTAGCTACTTTATTTTACTTAATTCTAACTGCAGTTCATTCAATAATTTTGTATTTTAGTAGTTAACATTAGTTAAGAGGACATTTAAAATGATGAAGAAATATATCGTGTATTGCGATATAGCCTTAAAATATATATCGCCCAGCCTTTTTTAAAGGTGGTGCCCAATCAATCAATACATCAATATGTTTGCTGTTTTCCATAGAGGCATTTGAGAAAAACAAAGTTTTCTTCAGGACTTTAAACACTACAAGACTGATTGATTAACAAATGTGTGTGCATTATTCCGCTTATTAACACTTAAAAACATCAAGGTCTTCTCAGCTCTGAGGTCGTAGAGTAATAATGAGTCCTCATTTGTTGTTAACCCATTGATCTGACAAAGTCAGCTGCAGGCCTAACGCCCAGTTCAGTGGGGCCAACAGGCCCCTGGCCGCTGGTTGTTTTTGTGTCGCAGTGATTAATTGATGAGCCTTCTTGAATAATTGGCCCAAGACCAAGAAGTCATCTGACTATGGTGACTTCATTCTTGATCTCACAGCTTTAACCACCCTCCAAAGTGATGTATTACCTCAGCTACCACTTCATCCATTCATTACTCAAGCTTGACGATGTCCGAGGTTTGTGGACCACATTCAACAAAAGAGATAAAAACAACTTTTTTCACAGTTAGTTTTTAATTGAATAATTTAAATGACTTTGAATTAAAATCAAAAGCCCAGTAGACATTTGCTGGACATAGGAAGACTTCTACAGAGGTCAAAGGTTTTTCCAATCATCCCTTTAAGAGAAATACCTGTTTAATCATGAGCATTTGTGCTGAAATAAAACAACAGAAATTAAATCATTGAAAAGTGAGACAAGAATCATATGTTTGCCTCATAATAATGATTTCATTGTAGTACTCTGATAAAAACAGATAAATATTGATTGCTGTATTCTATCAAAAAGAACTTTGTATAAAAATAAGCAGGTTTGTTCAGCCTGGCTGCTCCCTATTATAATGTTTCTGTTACTATGCTTTTTACACTATAAACCTTAATATTTAGCTTGAATGTTTGTGTGTGTTTCTTTTTAAGGGCTCAGGTGGGCAACATCAAAGCTAAAACAATCTCTTATTCAGTAGAATTGCTTTGTCTTTTTTTGTACCGCTGAGTGGGTGCAGGGGCTTCATAAATCAGTGTATAGAACCTTCCCAGAAGGCAATGAGCATAATAAATGTTTAGGGTTGGGTAAAGAACGCTTCACTTATTAGCCAGAAAATGTTCTTTATATATTACTACATCCCACAGTTTTCTAAAAAAAAGCAACATATAACCAAGGAAGATCATAGAGTCAAGAATACTACTAGAGTTTAATGACTATTAGGAAAATATTAGTCATTGTGATCAACACTACAACCATCTTATGGTTCTCCTCTGTGTTGTCATGTTTTAGTTTTTCGCCATATCCTAATGGTTTCCCTCTAACTCTTATGTAGTCTTTTATGTGTGAAAGTTAACGGAAATTGTTCGACAGGGACATGACATCCATATTTTAGTGAGGTAATAGATGGAGTGGACTTGATAAACAGTATTCTGTTACACAACATAACATGTTGAGGTTTGAGAGACAAACTCTGACTAGGCATCTAGAATAAGGGATAATTTTAAAATATTATTGTCCATGCCAAAGAAAAAAAGTTTCATGCATTATAATTGTGTCTCTTAAACTACTTTATATAGAGATGGCAGATGATTAAATCTATAACTACAACTTAAATGTTGAATTGATTTGGTTTTAACTTTTCATTGAACAGGGATTAATTAATGGTGTTTTAAGAATGATTTAAATCTGTAAAGAGACCATTTGCAAACTGGAAACTAAAACACCTTTTTGGAATATGATTATCCATTTTTCAAGATCAGTCTAAACTGTTTTTGGAAGATTGCCTTGGGAACAGTCATTTTAAAACTTAAGTCTGAGCTACACTCATTACTTTGGTATCAAATCTGAGAAATCATATTCATACAAGTACAATAAAAACTAAAGAATGCAGGGTCATTCTCCTCACACTGTGCCTTTCACTTGTTATCGTTAAATCAAGAATTATAAATATGCATTTTCACTGCTCTACAAGAGAATCAATAAGACTATGCTTACTAAAATTAATTCAGAAAGGTGTGCTTCAGGTTTTATTGCTTCCATTAAGACCTTGGTCCAGTGTCCTAACTCATTGTATTAGCATATTCCTAAAATGCATTTAGCTATCTACAGTATGTGATGTTTGAAAATGCTGGAGGAATTAATACGATGGGTGAAAGAGGAAGCTGTTTTCTTTGTTTTACTGTTGGTCATCATGTTTAACAGGATTTTAGTCAAACTTGGACACAATTACTTTATTCTTTAAAGGATACATTTTTCATATGATATTAAATATTTTTTTGTTGGTGTATAACACAGGTAGGGTTTGAAACAGAGCTTTAATCTGTTATAAACAATAGAAAGAGCAGTTAAATTTACCCACTGTTGATGTAAAATGAAAAGAAATGTAGGGCCAGCTAATGTAAGTTGGCTAACATGTTTGGACTATTCTAACCTTATTAGCATAACGCAAAGTGTTGTTGACACATTTGCCCTTATGATGCTTGTTCATTTAGCATTTGGAACGGATGCTTGTTTGGTGGTTAGAAGTAATCCTCATTCTTGCATTCTTCCTGTGTGCATTTTAAAGGTTTTTGCGATATGTGAAATTTTGACTCGTAATTTAATTTAAACTGAAATTTTAGTTGATGTATTGTTTTTATTTCAGGCTGAGCAAAGAGTATTGATTAAAACAATGCCATACCATAATTTGATCTTAAACAAAACTCAATAGGATTTCTGCCCCCTCGTACTGTGACAATATGCATAGATTCATTTTTTTAAGAGGACAAAAACATTACGTTTGATCAATTTATGCCAGTTTGTTACAGCCTGATTTTCCATATGGAATGTAAGAAAATGGGTTAATTACTCCCAGCATAAAGATTTTAGTTTAACTCTGTTTATCAGATCATTTTTCAAGTGGTGAAAGTAAAGGTAAACTTCAAGGTGCATTTTTTGTGGGGATACAAATTGCGGCTATTTGTTCAACAACACAAACTTGGATATCGCAAAACCGTATCTTGCAAAAAAAAATAAAGTTTGTAAAACTACAAAATGTTTATTGCAGACGGTTTTGCACCATTTGTGCTTTAATTCTGTTTTACCTGACTACTTATCAATGATTGTACATGGGTAGGCCAGTGCAGCCAAATCATGATGTTGGTGGCTTGTAAGATGTTTGTTTTTAAGATACAGTTAAAGTATGAGGCATTAAGAGATCATAAATAGAGCGTTTCTTTTAAAATCTAATTTCTTTTCAACATATTCCCTTATGTTCTTCATAGTGCAATCAATTTTGCCTACTCTCCCTACATTGGTAGATACTGAGATATAAAACAAAGGTGTTGAATTATGCTGTTCTCAGTGGCTCATGGTCAGATGTTTTATCACGGCTCATTGCATCTGAATGCTGCAGTGCACGAATTTTCAATGTGTCACTGAACGCAAGTCCAGCAAATTACAGCAATGTGAGGAGAGCTTAAGAGAAGCCTTGGAACACTATTATTTGTGCCCAAGAACAAGTTGAAATAGCAACTTCTATTCTTCAGAGGTGTTTTTGGAAACTGATACTGCACACAAAAACATAACTTACCTAAGCAATGTATTTACACCTAAAATTTGATTATAAGTTTCTTTCATAATAGTTTCTGATGCACTATCATTGAACACTCTTAACTCAAAATGACTTTGTGAAAAAAGATTCAAGTTTCCATAAAGGAAGAAGGTCTTTCCCTAGCCTTTTCCTTGATTGTAGACATTCCATACCACAATTTTCTAAGCTGTGAACTCTCACTTCTCCCCATTCCTTACAGATAAGTCCCCTTTACTGTTGTCATATTTCTTTTCCAATCTTTCACAGTAGTCAGCTTTTCCTATGGCACTTTGCATTGTTCTGCATTTTTACCCTTGGATAAAGTTATTAAAAGTTGACCCAGGGTCAATGGATAGAGGTCATATTTCCGACTCTCTACGATATGACCTTTGATCAATTGCCCTGGTGGCCTGTAAGCGTTCAAACTCATGTCGGCTGTTACGGTCCGGACTGAGGTTTGCCAGTGCCCTGCTCCCACCACCTACATCCTCCTCATCATCATCGCGGCTTAGGAAGGCCAGCTCATTTTCATAGCAGAAGGAGTTAGAGCTGGGGACTAAGAACTTGTTCTCCACCATGTCCTTGGCACTGCAGCGGGGGGTGGACGGCACCTCGTAGGTTTTGTGAAAGTGAGAGTAATCCACCTTGTACAGGTTCTTCTCCTCAAACAAGACTGGCTCGAAACGGTGACCCCAAAGGACCTCAGAGGCCAAGTAGGAGCTGCGAGCCTGTGTTGTCATGGCAGTCGCTTCAACCATCCCCTCCAAGATGACGACAATTTCAAAGTCTGCTGTCTCCAGGTCTTGTTTGCTGATCCCAAATAGGGGGCTTTCCTCATCTATCTCATGAAGAATAGTGATGGGTGAAACCAAGAAAATCCTGTCCAGGCCTTTATCAAAGCCCACGTTAATGTCTATCTGGTCAAGAGGAATATATTCCCCCTCATCAGTGATCCGAGGTTTGATGAGCTGTGCCCTGACATGGGCCTCTACAATGTGGCTTTTACGAAGGTTTCCTACTCTCCACATGAGGCACAGCTTTCCATCCCGCATGGCAATGACAGCATTGTGGCTAAACAACAGTGTTTGTGCTCGCTTCTTAGGCCTCGCCATCTTGGCCATTATGGCGCCAATCATAAAGCAGTCAATGATGCAGCCCACTATGGACTGGAAGACCACCATGAAGACGGCCACAGGGCACTCTTCAGTAACACAGCGATAGCCATAACCTATTGTAGACTGTGTTTCAATGGAGAACAGAAAGGCAGCCACAAATCCATTGACCTGTAGGACACATGGAGTGAAGTTGTCATCTCCGGCGGGGTTATCCAGATCTCCATGCAACAAAGCAATGACCCAAAAGGCTAAGCCGAAGGCCAGCCAGGAGACAACAAACACAAGGGTGAAGACTACCAGCATCCATCGCCAGCGAATATCAACACATGTGGTGAAGATGTCAGACATGTAGCGCTGTGACTTCTCTTCCATATTGGCAAACTGCACATTGCACTGGCCATTCTTTTTGACAAAGCGGTTGCGGCACTTGCGGCGTGTGTGGATCTTGCCATTGCCAAAGCCGTTCATGCCATGCATGGTAGTGAGGCGGAGGCCCTCTTCCTCAGATGACACAATGCTGTAGCGGTTGATCCTTCCCACACTCATGCTCCCGGCGGCGCCTCCAGCTGCAGGGTCAGTGCAGAAGAGCAGGCCCGGTGTGATCGAGGCCTCTCACAGCTTGATCACTGACTAAGCTGCATTTTAGTGAGTCATAGACAGGGAGTTGGGTGGGAGCCTTGTGCTTTAATCCAATCCCTGCAGAAAATGTCAGAAGAGGAGAACAATGTAAGCGTCTTTCCGTGACATATTGGTCAAATCACACCATACCTGTGTATAAAACATCATCTAACAACACCCATCAAAGCTTTTAGTGAGTAAATGACAAAAACATTGTAAAGCATACAAAATCATTTTGCTACTGGCTCACAAAGAAGGCCACTGATATTAGCAGATAATTTCACAGACTGAGCTGTCTTTCTGTTAGTGCCCAAATGACCAATTTACCATCATTACCTACAGTTTTTTTATGTGTTCTTATTCAAATAAAAATGTGTTGTTATTTTCTTGTTGATGGTTGTCGTTGAATATTCTAGACCAATGGTTCCCAACTGGTCCAGCCACCGAATCCAGGTGCCTCTACAGTCATTAGTTCAAGGTCCACACGTGAGAGAAATGACCACATATTAAATTTAATTTCACAAAATGTAAACAGCATATGGGCTTACAACACAATAAAAGAAACGCGTATTGCAAAAATAAAGTGCAGTTATTTAAAACGTAGTAAATAAATAGCATTGCAGCCCAAAAAGTTCATAATATTACTCAAAGACCAGTGACACTGCAAAGGCAAGGCGTGTTACTATGCCAAATAATACCAAAAACAGGGCATTAAAATAGTCACTGTACTTGAAAAAAATCTCTCTCACTCCAGAAATTCACTGTACTTCAAAAGAGTGAACATGAACTAATGCAGTGACGGTCTACTAGAGACCAACTTTTGATATGTTTGTCCTCTTGCAAACTCTAATAATGAAAATATTAGGAAACTATAGAGCGCCCCAGGAATGAGTCCTAAAATCTGTATGAAATTGTGCCTTTAAATAAGATCTGTGGTTAAAACTAGATTAAGAAACTTTCATGTTTTGTTCTACAACATAAAATATGTTTGTAAATACCCCTCTCGAGAATTTTGAAGCTTTTATGTGTCTTAAAATATGTGGTTGCTAATGGGTGGCTAAGTGAGACTACAGAACGTCATTATGCTGAGCATGGCTTTACAGCCTTGATGTGATAGACTTAACAGTGGATGTTAAGTCATGTGACTGTAGTGTTGTTAGTGTGTGGCCTAACATTAGCTTTTTTAATCTGGTGATTGTATTTAGGCTTCAAAAATCACAACAGTGAAGATTATCTTGCTAAACAAAATGTGTAAGTATCATAAATGTTTGTTTGCCAAAGAGCTTCTGTTCTGCAATGAACCAACCAAAACCAATGTAAGTCCAATGGAAAAATCCCATAGGCTTTTTGACAAGGGAACCAGGGCATCGTTAACGTCCCCTGTTGGCCTACAGAAAAATGGAGCACTCTGTTGGTATTATGATATTTGTGTTAGCAGTGAAGTATGTTCACCCCCCCCCCCATGCCATTTTCCAGCACAAGGTATGTAGTGTTAGTATCCATAATACCGCTTGCTTCAGTTAATTCACACTCCTCCTCACCATCTCACGCTCTTTAAACATCACGACTCAAAATCCAATTGGCCCTCACTGAAGGGTCCTCATGTCTTTTGATGTCGGCTTGATCAGTGAAGAACTGGCCTCACAGCAGATCTACTTCTGTCACATGGCATTTCCTGTGCTTTTCTCTTTCAAATTATAAAGAGTGTTGGCAGTGGAATAAGTCATCACCTACCAGATGTTTATTATTCTGTAATGAAGAAATTGACCGTCATGTGAGCCACTATTTGTAACTGGTTAGGTGATTTTATAAAATGAGTAGGGCTGTCATATTTTAGGCCTTCCAGTGATAGGGATGGCTATCACATGTAGGCTTTCAGCATGTCTTGGTTGTATTTATAGTTTATCAGCAGCATGCCATGCAGTCATCACACATCCAACAGACAATCTGCGCTCTTCTCTCCCTTTTTAAGTTTGCCGTAGCTCTTTCACCACAATACTTTTTAGAGGAGTGGAGGTGTTTAGGTTGTATGTGTGTATTTAAACGTACTCCTAGGGGACTTGTATATGTGCCACTAATTCCATGGATATGCAATTGCAGATGCTGCATACAGGGATAGAGAGTCAAGGACTATTTATTTGACCCCATTCTGCAGTATTATTAATCATGTTGTGAGAATGCAGTCAATTTATAGCACCTTCCCGTGGTGCTCCATACAAGTAGATTTCTCCCCTGTGCAATGCCCCGTATAACATAAAATTGTAATTACACATTGCAACTTTAGCTTGCAAGACAAGTTTTTGCATGTAAAACACACTTGATAATGTATGGGTCAAAATGTAAGTGTGGAATGTAATGAATCTGCAGTATGTCAGAACGCCTGTCAAATTATTGTTTCGTTTAGGCAGCAGATAACCTGGACACTGCGTTGGATGTTGAGCCTCAGGGTCAAGGAGTTTTTTCCCATGGGGGCTGGACTGAGGCCCCTCTGGGTGCAGACAGCTTTTATCGCCTGGCCACATCCGTTCTGCGTCTGCTAGCCCGATTTGGCCCCTGAAGACTTGACAATTCACTCATGTGCGTTTCCAAATCCCGAGTGCCCTGCCGTCTGCCACATACTCACACTAATTCCATCCTCAATCACACTCTTTCAGGTGGAAGTTCTCCTAATCTGTGGCCAGATTACCTCATGCACAATCTTAAAATTGTCCCTTAGGGGTCAAACACATACCTGTATCGAGAAAACATGCTGTAGCTAAATTTTACATTCTATTTTTATACCTCCAAAGGCTCTTTTTGCCTTTTGACAATATCACACTGCATTCCCAAAAGAGCACAGCTGTTGATGCTAAAAATAGTAGTCCTACCACTCATCTCAAATATGTAAATCTGTAAATTAACAACCAAACTAGACTGTATCATCCTTTCTAATTGTATCTAGTGCTTGGCTTTCATACAGACAATTTAATTAGGCGTGTTTGTGTTCCTTGGCTCACTCATGTAGTGGCAGGTGGGCTTGGCTGTATGGCATAGTAGCCACACTGACTGTGTTATATAATTGAGATGAATCTTGAGCCTAACGTCGTCTCAGCATTTCACATTATACATCCTGGTCTTACACGCATGACCTGAGCAGCCCTACATGGTGCATGGTCTCGATGTCGTACAGTAGCTGTACAGTGTCAGGTGTCCAGTAAATTGGTCAAATGAAAGTAAAAACCCTCCCTGTGTCCTTGGAGTCATTAGATAAGTGCCTTAGAGTCGCAACCCATGCAGAAACCTTTTGCTGTAGCTACACAGGAAGCTGTTTAAATCAGATTGTTCCGCTGAGAGGTCATGCATGTAAGGTTTGAGTACATGGTGCATAAAGATTCATCTTTGTCACAGGCTCTTTGGTTTGGATTGACAGTAGTCTTTACCATGTTGTAGTTTGAAATTAGATTAAACAACTTCTAGTGACATCTGAATAGCTGTGAGTCCTAGGTGCCTTTAATTAAATGAATTAGAGGTTTAAGGGGCAATCCATCGTTCTTTAGCCGTATTAACCATTTGAAACCTGAGCAAACTGGCTATCTATCTATCTAGAGAGAGAGAGAGAGAGAGAGAGAGATCTTCCATGGCTAATTTTCAAATCATTTTATGTCACCCTTTACTATGTTATTTGCAGTTTGACTAATTGTTTTCTTGTTTTGTTTTGTCGCTTATTGGCTTTTGACCATGTTTTCAAAAGAAATCAAACCAATTATCTCAGGTTCCAGAGGCTTAAATGCTTGTGAAAGTCATCTGAACACAGCACATTGAGACTGATGTTGATCCAGGATCTAAAGGCCAAACTCACATGTAATTGAAAATAGAGCTGCAACAAGTATGTGATTAATCGATTAACTTTCAACTATTAAATTCATTGTGAACTCATTTGATGATTATTAATAAATAGGTTTGAGGTTTAAGAAGAAAAATAAGCCTCTTATATGTGAACATTTTCTGGTTTCTTTAATCTCTCATAGCAGTTAATTGGCTATCTATGGCTGTAAACAAAAAGAGACATTAGAAGATGTCATCTTGGGCTTAAGGAAACACTGATTAACA
This sequence comes from Plectropomus leopardus, assembly GCF_008729295.1. Taxonomy (NCBI): domain Eukaryota; kingdom Metazoa; phylum Chordata; class Actinopteri; order Perciformes; family Serranidae; genus Plectropomus; species Plectropomus leopardus. Next base: position 17,798,594 of record NC_056481.1, on the reverse strand, counting down.
TTCTTTACAAATTTCAGACTTTTTTTGACCAACGAACTAACTGATTAATCAAGAAAATAATAAACAGATTAATTGACAATTAAATTAATCATCAGTTACAGCCCAAATTGAAAAGTTGGGTGTACAGATTAAAGTTTTTTTTGTCCGCATTTTTTGGTAAACATACAGCAGCTTTGGTGCTGTTTTCAAAATTCAGAACACAAGATTTGAACCTGCTATAACCCACAAATGATATATTTATTTTTTTCAAATATAAGAATGAACAAAAGACACCAACTAGATATAAGATAACTGCTGCTATTATAGGCGTGTAGATACACTTGTTGACTAGTCCTTGTAATGAGAGACATGTCAATGAGTGTGGAAGTGAGAGCAGGCTCCAGTCCTGTATTTTGAATTTTGGTGGTGAACTTTTTGTTTATTTTGGGATCACAGATTGTGCCTTTAACACTTTATTCTTGTACTCTAAGCTGCGTGAAATGACACCTCACAGGGAGGCCCTTTGGAGTGTATTGTTGCATTAATATGTCATCTCGTCTTGCAGTTAAAACACTTTGGGTTTAGAATGCATGCATCTTTGATTCATAAGGCTGGACACGGAAAGTGATTTCCACCCAGCCAATAATTTCATGCATCACCTTTTGTGACCTTGTCTGCTGTGTGTGTTCTTGGGGATTTGAGAGGAGTGACTAGGGGAGATGATAAGCTTGCAGCTGATTAGGATGAATAGAATGAATAATTGGATGTGCAAAATAATAGAAGGATTGGGAGGGACAATGAGGTGTAGTGGGAGAGGGTACTTCATCTCAAGACAAGCATGCAGGAAACTGAGCTCAACCACTACGATCCCGGCCCACCTCCCAAGGCCATTGTGAAGGAAGAGCCGAGGCTCAGGTGTCATTGTATTTTCCTATAGCTCACCACACAGAACTCATCTCGTCTCAAGTAACCCACAGGTATTTTCCTATAGAAAGTCACACCACTTCAACTTGGAGAGATGTCTGATTGACAGTATGTTATACAAACTAGCTCTAAACATCTTTTTTGTCGTTTTTAAATCTAATGCAATAATTGGTGACACTTTGCCACTCCAAACGCTGTTCATGGTTCAACTGCAGGACAAAGAGACAATGCCAGTTTAAGCTAGAACCAGACAGTAACCAACCCTAGAAGCTGTCAGACTCAGTATGTAGGCCATCCCTGGTGCTGAGATGCCATCTTAGGTTGTTGAGAGAAGTGGTAGAGAGAGGTCTACATTGTTATAACAGCTGGTATATTATAAGCAAGTAGAACAGAAATCTGTAGGGTTTTTTTGCTAGCTGCACCTGTAGCTTCTCCACCGTTCTAACACCTGGTTCCCATTGATTGATCATTCCCACATGTGAGCTTCTCACAGGGCTTTTTTGATCTTTATTTGTGCAGTTTTTTAATTACTTGTACCCATTCACAAAGGCTGAATCACCCATATTAAACCTGAACTCTGTAATTTCCAATTTTAAGTGACACCTGTTGGTTAGAGCACACAAGCATACATATATTACTTTTAATGCAGCAATGCAAAATGTTACATACATTAGGACACATAATGTCATAGAAGGACATGCATGTGTTTGATACAATATTTGAAATTTCTGTGGCTCTGTTATATATTTTATTTTCAGTGCCATACTGCATGCTAAATATCCATTTTGGATAATAAAAGTGAATCAAACTGATCTAAGCTGAGATGAAAAGCAGGATGAGGTCATTGAACTGTCAGGCAATGCTGCATAATCGTCGTTCTCTTCATCCTGTGTCTCTTTTGTACCCTGACATCAGTGTTTTTTTATACACTGATAGAATTGTGCAGAACCTGAAGCAACACATTTATCCACCAGTATCTGCCCATGTCTGTCCTCCACTGTTATTGTGTTTAACTGCATGCAATAGTTAGTTATGTGATAAAAGCCTCCCAGGCAGAAATTGGGTGCCTAAAAAGTGCTCAAGTGGTAACTAGTGCATTTATTCTTAAGGTGTATGTTGAAGTTGAACTGAAGAGGATGTGATGCAGAAATTGTTTACACCGACTGAATTTGTTGATTCTACCGGTCACACAATCAAGGCTTAAAGCTAATGGTTCTTGTGGTACATGTTGTTCAGCAAAATGTATTTAATGTTCATCAATAGGTAATCTATCAAATCTAAAAAATAATCACAACTACTTATCACAGTTTACAAGGTATGAAAGCGGTACCCTGAAATTGCTTACTTGTCTGATTCATGGTTTAAAAAAAAATCTATTATTTAGTGCACAGTGATGAGCAACGTATAGAAAAGCAGCAAGTCTCCAGATTATTTTTTTTAGTGTTTTTATTTTTAAGAATATTTCATTCAACCAGGTCACTTTCACTAAATAATTTTCTATGGACTGAATTTTTTTTACTATTTCGGCCATCTCCCCTGCATTATTTTCGTGTAATGTAATGCATTTATATCCTCTCCCTCTGCTCTCCCTCTCCTGTAATAAACACGCTCTGATATGGATCGAGACAATGTAAAGATAAATCCCACATAATTGACTGAAACTTCACTGGCTGTTTACTTCAGAATGAAATTCTTGTTCTCTGTTGTTGTCTGCCTTCTTTGTTATTTCTTTTTTTTTTTGTTTAACCCTTTAGGAACTGGGAACCTGTCAGTGTTGTAGCCTGACATTGACAGAGGTGAAGAAATATATATTTTTTAAAATGTTATGTTTATCCGTATTCTGCAGAAAAACTTCTGCAGTTGTTAAGCTATATACTTTATTTTATAAATATTATTTGCTGTTTTGGCTCTTTACTACAGCACAATACATTTAAAATGAAACACTGAGACTTTTAATATGTGGTGTTTACATTCACATTAGATAAATAGTTGTGGCATTGTAGAAAATGCTATGCATTTTCTTCTAGTTTTAGGGAACAATATGAGTTTGGACAATAACATCAACTAAAATAAAGTCATCATATTCAAATGTGCATTCAATCAATGACTTTTTCCAATTTATTTTTATGTACTGTTTCTGAATAACTATTAAAAAAAGGAATTGATAGTATTAACTGTGTAATTTTAACAGGATTACTGGACGTGCTTCAAAGGGAATGCTTGAAAGTATACATTGCCTTTCAGTGCCTTTATACCACCAAAAACCAGAGACATCTGACAAATACTGATTTGACAATCACACTGCAAGTTTGAGGTGAAGTTTTCAGTCCTCGTCCTACCTTTATTTCTACCTGTCCTCTCCCAGGCTTCAGAAGTAAAAGGTGGAATCTTCTGTCCCAGTGTCCCTGTTAACCAAACTGAGGCATTCTCTGCATCTGCCACCGCAGCTGCTCCTTCTTTGTGTGTTACTCTAATACTGGAGAAAACCACTCCATCATCTTCACTGCAAGGCACAGACCCTCTTTGAATTTCTTCATCCTCGCTTGATCTCTTGTCTCTCTCTTTTTCAGGTGATTTTGCAAGCGCAGATGAAACGCAATTCTGACCAAGCTGGATCGCACCAGACCCTCAGGCCAAACCACTTTTTCTCAGTCAGTGCCGGATGTGCAAAACAGGTGGGAAATGTTTAACGAAGGTTATCCCAGTGAAAATTCAGGTTTTTGTATCTCCATCTTCTGAGGCAATGTCTTCAGCTGGTCCTCTGCTCATCCTTCATCTTTACTTACATGAAGTCTGTCCTTCACATTTGCCATAAAACTGTACAATCCTCCCTCAGTGCTTATTAACTGAACAGCTCTCTTTATCAATCTTTTGCAATCTGATCTAGTTGGACTGCTCTCTCTCTCGCTCTCTCTCTCTCTCTCGCTCTCTCTCTCTCTCTCTCTCTCTCTCTCTCTCTCACACTCTCTCTCCCTTTGACTATTTCTTCGCTCCCTCCCTCTCCCCTCTCTGTCTCCTGCTCCCTCCCTCCAGTGGTGTCACAGAAGCTGCCATTTGCAGCCTTCCTCCCTCTCTCTTTTCTCCTCCCCTCCTCTCTTTCTCTTGTTCTCTCTCTCGCTCCCTCCCTCCCTCCCTCCCTCCCACATCATGGCACTACCAGTTGACAGCAACTTGATGCACAGACATATCATTCAGAAAACACAAGCAGACAATCCACCATTGTATTTGATCAGATGTTAATCAGAAGTAAATGGAAGCAACATTGTGAAGATAAAAGGCTTTCACAATGACTTCCCACATAAAATTAACAGCTCAGAGTTTGCGGCCATTTTTAGTCCATCTGCTGTGCCTTTACTCAGAGATGAGTCTTGTTATTCCACCAGTTACCTTCAAAGAAAATAGCTGATTAATGTGAGATTGTTCATTTAGAATAGACTACATTCGCCTGGCCTTTGTAGCATCAGGTAAGAATATTAATTGCTGCACAGCTGAGACGTGACCGGGGCAAATCTTAATCTTCTTTTTGACTTGTCTGCTACCATAATGAAATATTGTATGGGTGCTGTGCATGCAGAGTGTGTATCAGTACTTCATACTGCTGGGTGCTGTGTCTCAGTGCAGAGTGATGCCTTTCACACTTGTCACCGAAGACTAATCAACAACATTTGACCTGAGGATATATGTGAGTGCTCGTGTGCATGTGTGTTTGACAATATGGCAGTCTCGCCACACCAAGACTCCTGTGTCAGACGAATTGAAAGTGAAGTATGCCAATCACTCTATTGGTCAGCTATCGTATTTCATCATATTCTGTAATACTGTTCTTCATATTAAGTCTTCTAGGAAAACACTCATTGCTTTTATATGGACATGAATAACCAGTGGTGAAAGAAGTATTCAGATCCTTTTCTTTCGCAAAAGTACTAATACCACACTGTAAAAATACTTTGTTGCAAGTTCAGTTACTGCATTGAAAATTTTATTTAAGTAAAAGTAAGTAAATATATTCAGGAAAACATACTTAAAGTATTACAAGTAAAAAAATAAAAAATAAATAAAAACTCAAAATTATTAGGAAAAAAGCATCCAAAAAACCTCACACTATAAATAAACCATAGACTTCAAAATCTCAAAATTATTTAGAATTACTACAAAACTCAATATTTTTAAAAAATAGAAAAAGACTTAAATATCTATCAAAATAGTTCGCAATCAATTTTCTGTCAATGAGCTGATCAATTAATAAACTTGTCATTGCAGCTGTAGTTGTATAAATTGTTAGGTAATTTAATTCATAATGTATTTTTAAGCCCATCTTTTATTTTCGATGCAAAAAATCTTAATCTGTAAAGTAACTGTAGTGTTCAGATAATTAGTGTGAAGTAAAAAGTACAATATTTCCATCTGAGATGTAGTGGAGGAAAAGTTTAAAGTATCATGAAAAGAAAATACTTAAGTAAAGTTAGGATTACCTCAAATTTGTACTTAAGTACAGTACTTGAGTAATTGAACTTAGTTGCGTTCCACCACTGTGAATAACCCCTTCATTATCACTTTTTATGTGTTTGAACATCTGTGATCATGTGAACACTTTATCCCAAATAGAATTATAACCAGGATAAGCCTCATAAGCAAGCTATTCATGTCCGTGAATCATACTGACTGTTAACTACAAGGAAGAGTTGTTTTCAGTGTTAACACAAGACTATTGTGTTAATGTGACACTAAGCCTGCACTGTCAGAAAAACTCTTCGGTGTCCCTGGTTTTTGCCTTTCGTTGTTTATTGAGAGCAAGCTGTAGTTTTTTTTCTGCATTGCTACCACTGTTGAGTACATTACTGTTACCACTGACAGCTTCAAAGTGTGACATTATCCTCAGAGCCGAGTGTCTACTTCCCTTTTCTCACATCTTTTCAGTGAGGCAGTCATCAGTCAAATGCTAAAAGAGATGACAATTAGTAAGGGGAGGGTGGATGTTGGGGGGGGGGGTGAAAGAGTGAGAAGTTTCTAAATACAGCCATACTGGCTCAGCCCCAGCTTTATCACTAATGATTCATCAGTGCAGGAACCCTCTCTCTCTCTTTTTTTTTCTCTTTCTCTCTCTGTGCTCCTATTCTTTCTCCCTCGCAGCCTCTGATTTCAGACTTCTGAGGGTGATTTGCAATAGCCTGTGTGTGATCATCACCAGGCTATTGTGTTTGGCCCGAGGACGTCAACTAATGGAGCTCAAAGCGTCCTTTTAAAGCGCCTCTCGGTCTGTGTCGGCAACAGGTACCGTGCCTGTTCCTGCATAATGTAAGGCTTTGACGCTGTGGCACTGCAAGCCTGGAGAACAGTAGATCACAAGGTTCACACATCCAGACTATAAACCTTGTTATGTAACTGCACCATAATCATAGGTGGCAGCTCACATATCGTTTGCACGTGCGTGTGTCTAAATGAGAGGGTTTTGCCTCCCAGTGAGATAGCTAAGTGGGATTCACTGCCGCTTCCATGGCTACAGGTGTAACACATTTTCACTATTTTCAGACCAGTAAGAACTGGTTGAAATGAAGCAAAGAGAGACAAAAGGAGGAGGGAGGCTGTTGGTCAGCTAAAGGCTTTGGCAATACCAAGGCCATTGTAAACATGACTCATCAGAGAGAGACAGTGTAAAAAATGGAAATGAAAAGCAGTTAAAGAAGTAATGTGTGGATTCAATCTTTAATCTTGAAATCAGAATTTTATCTTGCTTGACTGGGTCAGTTTTGAATTGTTGTAGGCTCACATACATCTGGTTGGTGCTCAACTTGCTTTGCTTGGGGGCCTCTTGCAAAATAACAGGAGGCCAGGGGCCAGTTGCTGCAGCCCCATACATGGTTTTTGGATGGATATTTCAAGGATTTTAGGGTATTTTATTGCATTTCAAGGGATTTCTAGGACTGTTGCTAGAATTATAGGAGATTTTAGGACATTAGGGGCTTGACCTCTGTCAGGGGGTTCGGGGGATCCTTCGCTGTTACTTTTTTGCTAAACAAGCTTTATTTTGAAGCTGTTTTATGCATTCTACTACCTTATGTATAGTAAAAGTACAAAAACAATTACCAGTTTGAATCAGGTTATTTTTTAATGTGAATTAGAAAATGGTTGGAGGGCCACCCAGCACCTTTTTACCATTTTTCATTTGCCCAGTCAGCCAAGTGGGTCAGAAGTCTACTTGCTCTAAGTCCATTTTTACTTGCCCCTGTACAAGTTGTTTTATTATTTATTATCCTTTATTAAATAACTACCAAGACTGAAGTTAACTGTCATGTTATGACATTTTTTGGAACTTGAAAAACAAAACAGTTTTATTCACCTTACTTTCAAACTTTTGGCAAACTGCATATGACATAGTTGGAGATTTTGCCCAGATCCTCTAATGCTATCCAACAAAACTGCTGCTCCCGGGATAATTGAAATGCTCGCTTGCGCTTTAGCTCATAAAATTTGTCTTTTTCCACATTTTCTTGTGAGTGCCTGATTGTTATTGTGCATATGCAGCTGTCAACAGAGATGGAGGGAGCGAGATGGCTTACTCCTTAGCTACTTCCTTTATCAGCTGTGCAGAAAACATGTTTAATTCTTCATACCATTGGCTTGATCAGGCAAAAGAGCTGTTAGAGTTACCAGTGTGATGTGGCATTTTACTTGCCCCAGGCAACTAGCCAATCCTTATCGTTGAGTCATATATGGAGCTGGGCTTGATTGGCTCCACTCATCATTTCGGAAAACTCTTGTAATCCAGCCATTTTACGGCAATGTGAATTGAAATGCCTCCATGCAGTCCAGTGCTGTTACTCCCCTGTGAGGAAAGATAATTTAAAAAGACTAATGATGATTGTCGATTTGCAGAAACATCACAAAGGAAATTAATCAGTCCTTAGCCATGGTGTAACTAAAGGAAAATCAGAAATATAGACTTAAATGCGACGATTCATATACAGAATGTGAAAGTGTCACACTGAGGTCATAAACAGCAGCTGAGCAGAGAACGTGAAGCAAGAGTAGAAATCTCTCCGCTCCTGCCAGTGGAATACTGCAAGGTGTAATTTGCATTAATCATAAAGGCCCTAAGAATAAACTTTTCACAATCTTTCTGGTGATAGTGATTGTGGCATTTCATCTTTTACAATAACGGTTGCCAAAGGCGGACACGACATGGGAGCTGTATTGACGTATTGCTGCTGACAGCTCGATCTCTCTCCATCATAATCAGGAATATCATCTAAAGGATTTTGACACACAAAGGGAAATACATATAAAATATATTAGTTGTGTTCGTATATGTGATGCCCAAGGTAAATGAAATCAGCATGTGCATTTTCCTAATTTCGGTGCAAATTAATTTAGGGAGCTTTTTGAAGTGATTGGATTTGGCTTTTGAAAATTAACAAACCTTCCTCTGCCTTTTACCTCTCCTCTTAACAAGTCATTTTGTCCCCATTAATGTGTCTTTATATTGTGTGGAAGCCCAGAAGAGCACTGAACATCCCTCCCTTCCTCCCTCCCTGCTTGGCTTGTCACTAAGCACCCCAATTACATTATTCTCTGAGACTCCTGTCTGATGCAGCTATTTCAGGCATTGGAGCCATTCCTGTTCATTTCATTTTTGCAACTTCATTTCTTGTCAGCAGGGATTAGGAATGTGATATTACTGTACTCACACTGGCTGGAATAGCTGTGAAAAGGCCTTCTTGTTCTTAGGGCCCAGCTGGCTGTTGTTTAGCGGGCGTTGTTGGAGTGCATGTGTGTTTGGGGGGGTTGATTCACTGTTGGACAGTGCGGAAATAACATCTTACACAAACTCGACACAGTAGTTTGGTTCAATAAAAACTTCTGTTTTCGCATTTAGAGTTGATTGTTTTCATATCAGTGATGCAGTGCCACATTAAGTGGTTTTATGTAGAACATGATACTGAGTGGCAACCTCTGACAGCGATGTCCATAGCAGGTTCCGGTTTTGCATATTAAACGAAGTGTGTGTTTATTAGAAATAATCTGAAACAAAAAGTAAAAGGTAATCATGTACACATGTTGTTTGTGATCACATACTATCGTATTGTCGCTGTATTCTGCTGATGTAGTTTCACATCTGTCCATCCTGGCAGAACGATCCCTTCTCAGTTGCTCTTCATGAGGTGAGGGTCCCAGGACAGAGGGATTTCGTATGTTGTAAAGCCCCCTGAGGCCAATTATGATTTGTGACACTGGACTTTAAAGATTGAATTAAAATTATCTATACAGCACTTTGTTTTTCCTTTGGGTATGGAATATGCTGTATAAATAGATGTGCCTTGCCATTGCCTTACATACGCTTCAATTCACAGCATGATCAAAAAGTGAGGACTGACAGGGATTAGAAACACATTTGTGGGTCCAGATTATTGCAAAGCGCCCTAAAACATACAAAAAAATCCTTGCATATATTTTCACACAGGTACGTGTTTACAAATTAATAATTAAAAACAAGTATATGAGTGAAGTGGATGCCCTTCAATTTTTGGTCTTGTGTTTGTCTGTGATATACACCATCTTCATTTGACAAACATGCTTTTGTTAAACCCAGGACAATTTCACCAGCGTGGACATTAAAATGAAGAATTCAGCCCTCTGTGGATTGTCTTGAATAACAGGCTCAGGATTTCTAGAAAAAGACATTGCTGTTGAGTTTTCAAAATTTTTTTTTTTTTTTTGGCATTTGACCACCACAAGCCGAGTGCCATCTAGTTCCATTATGTTCGAGTACATTTACAGCTGATATCTCCAACACAACAACTCACACTAAAACAATCTAGACTGATAAATAGCACTATGGTAAAAGGAATATGATGATTTTGAATTGATTTTGGGGTTTAATGTCCCTTTAAGATCAATGCAAAACTATTGAGTGTTTTGCTTACTCCCTGTCATAAGACACTCAGAAAGTAATATAAAAAATAGAAAAATAATCCCTTTTCAAGTTTATTTCCCAAACCCACAGCTGATTACCAGCCAGGTTTGATACTGTCATGAATTAAAAATAACACCATAAGACGTTCCACAGCACCAGCTTCACTATCATAGTCACAGGGGCGATGACTGCATGTGAGAGCAGAGACCGTTAATGCTTTTACATAATGACTCCTACAGCTGCACTTAACATCTCTCTTTCTTTCTGCCTCGCTCTGGGTGGCTGGTGCTACTTTGAGTCCAGGAAAGGGACAATGCTGGAGGTCTGATATGATGACCATCCTAACTACCCTTAATAACACCACTCTTACCGTACACTCTCGTTGACCATCCACTTCCTACACTTATGCAGTGTATCCTCCAGTCTGCTATGATTTAGGTAATTGACTAACCAAGAAATAACAGGCAGTTTCTGTGATTGGCTCCTAGGTGTTCATATAGGTTTTACATCACAACAGTTAACAGTTTAGCCACTGCTCTAAATTAATGATCAGATTACCAGTTAGGAACCAGAGCAGTGATTCTTAACTCACGTGTAAAATCAATGAATTTAAACAAAGTTTTTTTTTCTTATGTAGTTGGACATTACATAAGTGTAATAATGTACTCAAGGTGTCCAGAAAAGTACTTCTCAATCACTTCTTGTTATGCGTTATCACCTACTTATTTAGTTATTTGATAAAAGCTGCAATGTGCATTTGTTTTCATTTGCATGCTGGAATGATGACAAAGAACATGTGGGTGTTTATCTTCAATACAACAAAAAAAATACATAATTGGTAATTATGCATGTTTAGATATGATTATCATCTTAAATCAGTCTTTTGTTTTCTTATATAGCATTACTACTTATTTTACTTAATACTTAAAGGTTTTTCTGAATCATTCAGGTTTTTAAATCACCTGATGAATGTTAGATAGGAGAATGTTTCCATACACGCTGAAACCCTTTATATACTTTTCACCTCGCCCGAAACATGTATCCTTGCTTTTCAGAAGAGTTTCATTACCTAATGAGCTGTGCGGTGCGATGCTGGGGGTGGCAGTTGGGTGTCTATGCTTCACCATGTCCTCACCTTGACAGCGTGCCGAGAAAAGCTCCTGTCTGCTTTTCCACTGATACCCTGGGGGTTAGAAAATTAATCGGCTCAGGATCCAGTGTCCTCACAGCCACATCTCCCTCCGCTGACCCTGACCTCTGCCTCTGTCCAAGCGACAGACCATCCCTGTAGTGATCAAACACTCTCGTCTCCCTTCACCATTTGTGGACGTACGTTCAGCCAGTACAGTTTTGCACAAGCAAAATATTGTAGGATTGCAGAAAAGAAACTTTACTTGTAATTGAGCACTTGTACATTGTGGCATTGCTACATCTACTTAACTTACCTGAGTACATCTTTTGATTCTGCCCTTTACCAGCACCAGCAATAACAAGTTATAAAAACACAGATCTTGCTTTATGAATTGCAGCCACAAACAGGAATTTATTTGTCATTTGTAAAAGAAACCATTGCTCATGGAACACATGATGTGGAGAGCTGCCTGTAATTATCTCTTCATTGTGTTTAAACCACTTAAGTGCAAAGCAAGATTTTTTTTTCCTCATCAATTAATTGTAGGATTTGAACTAATCTGGTACCAATATCTATGAACAGATATCTGCATATAATGCTAATAAGGTTTACAAAGTGCTTTGACGAAAAAAAAAAGCAAAGCCGAGGCAATAAACCCCAGAGTTAATAAAACAATTCAAGTTAGTCAATAATGCTGAACAAAGGCCAGGCAAGAGTTAAGGCAGAATTAAACAGGAGATTTGAGGCGGAAACATGTTAGAAAAATATGGTTACAAAATAAAGGTAGAAGACGTAGAACATTCATAATAATGATAATAATGATAAAAATAAGCAGGATCAAGGCAGAATAAAAAGATAAGTGAAAAGATAAATAAGAAGCTAAAATCAAAAGACAAAATAAAAACATTAAAAGACAAATTATAAGACAAATTAAAAGACAACATCACGTAAAAGCAAGTCTGTATTTGTGTGACAACATTGTGATGGCTGGTTACTGGTATTTTGCCAGATGTTTATATGTTTGTCTGTCTGTGGACAGATTTTGTCAATGTGACAGTGCAAGATGTAGTCACAAAACTTGGCAGGTCTGTCATTGAGATCAAAATGGAGGTTGAATTCAGAGATGGGTGGTGTCCAAGGAGTCAGAAGTAGGAAGGGTAAAAAGGTTTGGTTGGAGTATGTCTATTGCAAGATGGTCTCTAGTTTCTATTTTTAGTCCGAGCAGTAATGGCCATGCTTGTTTGAGCAGGTGTGTTGGGCAGAACACAATCTAGGAACCATTTTGCTTTCGTATGACAATAATTGAGCTTTTTATCAAATCATTTCTGCTTGTAGAGATAATAGAGTGTGGCTAAAGATAAAGTCTTGGCCTGGATATCCATTTGCAACACTGGAAGCCTCAAAACAATGGCCAGTGCCCCAGAGACTTTTCGCCTTTAGACACAGGTTGAGCAGGTACTTATATTTAGCAACACAAAACCCTCAATATTTGTTGGGAAAATAGTTTTAAAGTCACATTGGGCTTCAACACAGTGCTACAACTAAATGAGGTAATGTTTGGATGGAGAGATGGCCGCTTACCTGATCCTCCTCCTGTCGTTTCTCCTCACTCATGTGTGACACTGTCTTGGCAAGTTCATTATAACAGATGTTGTCACTCATGACACAAATTGAACCTGTCTGCTGAACATATTATTCATTCAGGCGCTCTCGGACTCTCTGTTTCCATGGCTGATATTTTTAGAGCTGGTTTCACACAGCAAGAAAAAAAATAAACCAACCTAGCACCCAGCTCATTTATTTTCTGGAGGCACAACCACCTGTATAGAGGACTTCTTGTCAGTCATCCTGTAAAAGACTAAGTTATCATTATGAATAAGGCCTTGTCCATCATTAGAACAAAGAAAATGGATGAATGGACATGTAGTCCTAATTAAACTGGTTTATACTCTTAAGTTAGAAAAATCCCCTGCATTTCTCGAAATTAGCTCACTTTAAGTGGCAGAACGAGGACAGGGAGAGCAGTTGAGAGTCAGCAGGCAAACTGCGATTTCATCAGAGCTACAGTATGTGTTTCCTCGTTTCTCTGTCCTCTAACCTTGATGGTTCAACTGTAATGCCATTGGATAGTTTCTTTGGATCCCTCATAGTTAGCCCCAACACCAGTCCCACTGGTCAAAGTGTTGGGATGTTAGACAAAATTGCGTGAAACCAGGCCAAGAACCAGGTCACATGTTGTCATGTAGCACAGACAGGTGAGACTAAAGATGACAAGGTTATACTACTTTCTTATTGTTTATGTCTCATTGTCTACTGCATAAACACAAGGTTGATATAAGACTACATGTGTTGTCCTTAAGCATCAATATAGAATATTTCATGTACTTGTTCTCAGATTTGTCTGTGTAGGTGTGTGGTTTTGAACTTGTCTCCTTGTTCTGAGCGTCTTTCATGTTTGCATGTACGTGCGCTCAGGAGAGAGTGTACACTGAGCTATTTGTAGCAGGTCTGGCTCCCTGGGAACCCATCCTCCATCTGTCAGTTCCACACAGCAGAGCCCAGCGCAGCCTTGATTTCACCCAGAATTTACCAGCGGCTGACCCTTTTTCTCAGTGGCATCATAGACCCCATTATTTCGAAGCATCACTCTCTACTTTCTCACTCACACTGTGTGCTATTCTCTCTCCTTCTCGAAGTTTCTCGGCCGCAACCACACTCATTAAGACCTATCTTTACTCTCCGTATGCTCTTTCACACACTCAGGCAGAGTCACCGTCACACCTACACACACTCGTCTGTAATGTCACTAGAATAGACACAAGAGATAAAGAGCAGATTTATACTAAATAGTACAGAGATTTTGGAAGTCAGATATATCATCACATAAATGAAATGCCATGCAGTGCTGGAGGTTGAGCAAAGGTTCAGATGTGTGTTGTGGTATCAGTTGTATGTAGAGGTGCTGAAAAATAGGCCTGTGGCCTTGGAAAAATGAATTAACCATTGGGGCATATGGTGGTTTTGTGCAGGCATATGGTCGGATGCCACTTGCCCCTTTAGCTTGGGGCCTTTTTGGAGAGAGCTGCAAGATGCCATTCATAAGACCGGGCTGAGAAGCTCTTTTCGACACATGAGAGCTAGAGTAAAGAGGACATGCCAGAACCATGTGCTGTATTTATTTTGGTGGTTTTACATTTTTGAGCCATTAATTGGAAATGGCAGACTTCAGGCAGCCAAATCAGAGAGTATATTAAAGGAGCTGTATACAACCTTGAGAGAATATGTATGATTCAGAGTGTGAGTGAGGATTGTCGTCACAGCGGCTCTCATTGATTTTTAATGTGTGACACGTGCGGTTTTCAGCAGACATAGACAGTGAAAATGGTCTTTTGATAATTATATTGACTCTATGCCACCTTTAGATCCAGTGTCTTTATCTGTCACAGACTTGAGAAAATACAAATGTTCCTGTTTCTTTTTCAAAATAAAAGCTCTCTGAGAAAGTTTCTATCAACTGAATCTTCTCAGTCGCTAACACAAGGCATTTCACTGTGAAACATTTGCAGGACTGTGTCTTAGCTTGCACATCTTCATAAACGTGTGGAGTGTGTGCATTTAATTGTGGAAAAAACAACAGCAACACTGCCAGTGTGAACACCGTCATGCGCTGCTCACACACACAGTGAGGCCCGGGCGTTACGTTACTGGAGTCGGCTGCCCGTCAGTGGTGTTATCAAACAGCTAAAATTAAATATGTTGACCAACTGAAGTAAAACCCTTCCTCTAAAGTGACTTTTCTTTCATAACATTTGAGCTAAATTTCCAAAACCACTGACAGATAACCGACTTCAGTGACACATGTGTTGTACCTTTTGCAGCGTGTTTTCTTAATGTGTTGTGATATGTGCAGCACATTCTCCAAAGGCTGCACATGCATTGTCAAATTGATGAAGATGTTCTCTTAATTTACTTGGCTTTTGTCTATTTCTGTGTGTTTACTTAAGTTACAGCATATTGGCCCCTGTCGGCCGTAGTACTTATGGGTCATTGATGACAGATCATCTTCAAATGCATCAACCAGATTTTTTTATTTTTCCTTTTTTGCCAATAATTTGCAGTTTGACATGTATTCAGTGATCTTGGTTGTCAGTTGAACTATTGGAAAACTCTTTACATAACTACTAGATCAGGACTGACTCCCCAATTTAACCTTAACATACACATCCATATCTGCATGTCTATATAAAAGTAAATCCCTCGGTGTGGGCGTGGTAGCGTCAGTTGTCCCCAGCGCTGGAGTTTTCCAGGTTGGGCCCAGTGTTGCGTGGCAGGAGCTGATAGCAAGGCCATAGCAGTACAGTTACGTCAGCTTTATTCTCCACTGAGGCTTTACACTAATTCACTGCATCCGATCCAGCAGCAAGGCGCTCAATGGCCCCGTTCACCCGCTCCAAAGGCCAAACATTTCTCCCATTGTTCCCTTGAGAGAGGCGGGATTTAAAGGGATGGTGGTGGAAGGGGATGATGTTCAGCAATTTTTAGGGGGGGACTGCTACTGTTTACAGGGCTAAAGTCCACTAGATCTCTTTGTCAATTGTCAGTGAAATTCTAATGGTAAAGTGCATGTGCCTGTGTGTGTGTGTGTGTGTGTGTGTGTGTGTGTGTGTGTGTGTGTGTGTTTGTGTGTTTGTGTGTGTGTGTGTGTTTTGGTGTCACTGACCCAAGGTAACCCAGTGGGATCCACTTGGGCTCAGTGTGAGATTAAGCTTTTTGAGTCGCTGTCCCTCTTTAACAGCTCTCACTGTGGGCGTGTGGATGAGAAGTGAGAAATAGACTGAGGCTGTGTGAAATTATTAAAAGTCAGCCCTCATTTTAGTTGCGGGAATCACATCGTTTTAGGAGTTATTATACAAGGTCTGTCTAAGAATCTTATTTCAATTACTATGGTACTATAGAATTACAAATTGTTAATTATAATACCACCGTCAGTCATTCTCTGTCTGTTTTGACTTTTTTTTGTTTGAGATTTAGACTTGTTTTAATTCCTAGTTTTACAGCCTTTTCTTGACTCCATGTTACACTTGGCGAGTGACATTAACCATTTTGAATTAAGCCTACAACTAGGCACTTTGAAAATATTCCAAAGTGCTCTCTGTGGTTATGCTGTAGTAAGCATACAAAGCTCTAGATCTATGACTGTAAGTTATTCAACAAAAAAAAGAAGAAAAAACTTTTGAGCAACAGATGACTTCTCCCACTGAGCAATAGGCACTATTTAGCCCTGTTACAGACCAGGATTTATCGGCTACATATAGCTGGATTTTAGGACATATTTCAAAATATCATTAAATATATTAAAAATAAATAAAAACCTGTAAATAATTAACAAAAGTAAAGTATACATTATGAACGTTTATTTTTTGTCACACAGATTCTCTCTAGGCTAAAAAACTAGAAGTCTACTAAACTTTCACTTTTCAACTTTGAATAACTGAAAACTAAATGGCTAAACACAAATAAATCTAAACATCTAAAGACAAATAGATGTATAATAGACATTTATCAAATGTCTTTTCAACTGCTCAGTGGGCTCTGCTTATCGCTCCCTTAAAGGTTTTCTGACCATCTATAGCCAAGTTTTAGACCAAACAGCAATCATTTCTATATACTACATTATATAAACAGTTGTGAATTTGGCACATGTGTATTGGGGAACCTAAATAATAATAAACTTGTATTCACAAGCTTCTTTCAAAACAGTTTTATGGAGTACTTTCAAGCTACGAAAGTAGAGGACAGAAAATATAGGAATGTATAAGTACAGACAACTATTTAACATTTTAAACAGCCATAAACAATTGAGAAATTGTTTCATTCTGATGGTAAATAAATGTTTGAATCAATGTTGTATTCGAATATGATATAAACTTAATTTGGACCTGAGGTTGCTGTAACTTCTGAAACTTGGGCGGAGAGAGGACTTGATCTTGTGATCAGTGGAAGATAGTTTCATTACATTTCAGAGACGAAGGACCCAAACTTATGTAACATTTAGCTTTAGCGCATTTAATCCTTTTGCATTAAAGCCCAAAGCTGTGCGCTCATAACATTATCCAACTCGGGAGACACTGGGATGGGGTGCTCTCATTACGGCCTCCTGAGTGAGCCCTCATGTCACCATTAGGTTCAGAGCCACAGCAGCATGAAAGAAGAGGTGCAAACTGACAGTCACCACTCTTCTCTATTACACTGATGGGGAGAGGCTCTTATTAACCTAACAATACACACGTCAGTGAGACTAGGAACAGAGGACACCCTCTGAGGTTTTGTCTCACCTGTAACTCCATCTCACCCCCACTAAACTCTATCATCCTCTTGCATATTAGACAAATTGATGTGATTTTCTTTTTCCAAGTTAATGCTTAACCATATTCAGTAACAGCTGTTGAATTAATGAGGCTAGATCAGTCCTAAAGTCATGCTTTATGTCTCGACTTCTACCGTTAAAATATATTTAAGGTCAAGGGCAACTTCATGATGAGCAAAGACAACTGAAGTCAGAATTGAAACAAGTAGTTCACTTGCATCATAGATATTGAAAGGCATTTTGTATTTTTTTTTTCTGCAGTAGTGCATGTATTTAAGCACATTAGTTTTTTTCTATTATCAATGCAGAGAGACTATAGAAACTGTAGACTATATGTAATCTATCTTTGGGAATTAGAATTTATGATCAGCAGTCAGAAAAATAAGTTAAAAGTAATTCCTTATTTTATTTTGATGTAAATTTTAACAGATCGGTCATGTTTTGTGGTCACTATTCATGGTTCCACCTCCATATAATCGTAATTAGCCTGAGTATCCTATTAATCTTGAAGTGACTATTGCCTGCTAATTATACAGTACCCACAAGAGTCAAGCCTTTGCCAAAATTAGATCTTTTATTAGACAGCAAAGTTAATAAAAATTAGATAAAGTGTTATTAGACAGCAGTTATGTCAATGGGCCCCACGGCCCCACGGCCCCACACGGGATAAGTGGATATAGTAAATGAATGAATGGGTAGAGATATTACAGTGAGCTATCAAAAGAATTATAGGTCTATCCCAGCTCATGTAATAGTCTTTACTCCTGGCCATTGCCCAAAGCACTAATGAAACTGCATCACTCCTCTTTCTAAATGGACGCGATGCGAATGAGCGAGCAAACATCATATTGTTTCAGTGACTTTTCTCATGCACTGTTTGTAAATAATCCACCAAAAGAAATGCACCAAAATCGTGAGCCAGTAATCAGTATATAACTCAGGTAATTGGCAAGGCTGAGATCGTGCGACCAGTGCACTGATGGGAATGGATAAAGAGAGTAATATACATAAACATATTGCCGCTTTGCAGTTGACTACCGCGTCTACATGTTACGCTTTACGCATCCAGTCTTTACGTTGCGGGGTGCCGCTACTGTGACATTGTCGTTTCTTAAGTAGCAATGATGTGTAGTTGATGAAGGAACCGCCGCTGACACCGACTTGGTTGCATAAGAATTAATTTATTACAACAAAGTTCAGCATCCACCAGGCACCATGGTCTGCCTGGGAGAAGATTCGGGACCAATGTGAATCTCTCTCTTACAACTCATGCATGTCTCTTATATAGGTACAAACATCTACACATTCATCAGTGAAAATTCCTCACCAATTGTATTTAATCACAAAAATAACCCCCAAGGGCCACAGTCCATGTCATGTAAGCCTAGTATCAATATTCTACTCATCTGACTCTGAGACGTAATCATCCCTAGACCTCTGACCTCAAGATAAGACCCATACAAACAGAGCATAATACACCTCAACATCAACACAAGCACATGGTGGGATTTAGCTGCATGTAGTTATGTTTAGGCAACAACAGCACATGGCAATTAATGCTGGGACATCAACAAACATGTGGATGGTTGGGATTAGGGAAAGGGGGCACATAATAAGGTGTAGAAAAAAACCATCACATTCAGACGGGAAGTGAACACTGGACTCTCGTCTTTATTGGACCCATCCACCACCCCCCATGCCTGCCCTATAGGGACCTTCATGCTCCTTATATTACATCCTTACCAGCATCATTTCAACCTTACGCTATCCTGCTGGGTTTCATGTGGACATGACAGGTTCTGGTCATGCTCTCAACTGACGCCATCCGTGTGTGTATCAGGCTGCCACAGCAATCCAGCAGTGAATAATAACACAGTGACCAGTTCTGTCTGGCTGTGTTGTCACCTGACATGGTCCAGTGGCGTTTCATGTGGCTGTGAAAGGTAGTTTTGGGTGGCACAATCTAAAAGCACTGTCAAAGTGGCTGTATTTTGTAGGCTGGCCTACGTCATGCCATTCACGTTAGACACTTCATCAGCTTTATCTGCCAGAGTTTGCTCCCTTGCTGTATGTAAGGAAGAGGTACCATACCTTAAAAAACATCCAGATGTATTATTTTTTAACAAACTTTAACTACTGCAAATTTATATATCTCTCTTTCAGTTTGTGGATTTCATTTTTGTGTTGGGGTGCAACTGAGTGGCAACACACTCCTACCATAGTGTCCTAACGCTGCAGGGTTATTCACTGTGTTGCATCAGAGCTCCACATGGCAACAACAGTAGAGGACAGTAAGATGCTTCATGCTCTCATTTTGGAGGACTTACTTTATTTTTGGCCCACTCACCACACATAAGAACTCAAATGGCTGTGCCAGTAGCACTGCACAGTAACCTTAATGGCCTGGCCATTAATTCATAACAGATAGAGCTTGCTCTACCATGAAGAGCGTGTCATTGTGGTTCAAAAAATAAATTACTATCAATTCCATTGACTTGGTACATGTAAGGAATTAGACCTTCAGCCATGACCTTCAACATATTTAAGTCCTTTTCTGTTCCATTAACACATTGTGATTCAGTCAACAGCTGGTTCATTAAGGCATTTTTTTTGTAATATCCAGGTGAAAAACTGGTTAGTTTGCATCAGTTATGACTAGATGGGCACAGAGTTTGTTTGTCAACTAATCCCTGGAAAATGTAGTGCAAAAACACTACAGCAAAGCTGTCATGATGATCTGTCATGATATAAATACACTGCATTTATTATTGGGTGTTTTGTGAATATCATAGCTTTTACAAATTGTTTCATAAGAATTTCACTTTCCATGCTGATGCTGAAACATGTCCAGCAACAGCTATCTTTGCAGCCAGGAAATTGAGCGTTTAATCTTTCAGCAACTGGAAACGATCCTCTAATTACTGTAATTGGCTGGTGAGGAGGCGGGTGTGGTGGCATGGAGGACCCACGGTGGCACCCTGATCACCGGCCTCTGACTGTCCTCTGAGCGTCATTGCTTCGGCTGCTTTATCACCTCCGACCACACTATCCTCCTGGATCGTGTTTCACCAGATTGCTCGTCACCTCCACCCCCTCGAGGACCCCACAGGGAGGGTTTGTGTATTTCTGCATTGGCTAACCTGCAGTTTTCATTCAAATCTTTATTCCTGGAAGGGTTGGTATAATAGCAATGTGAAGTCATTAAATTCTGAACACTGTGTTTTTAGGGGGAACTTAATATATTGCAGTGTTGTACCCATTCAAGATTGGCTAAAATTGTTCCTTTAGGCTGAGCTCCTCAATTATTTTGAAGGTATGCTTAAGGAGCAGCTAAATCTGATTGATGATTGATTTTGTCCATGTGCAGTGGGATTCGGAAGGGAAACATGCCAAAATCCAACCCATTAATCAATCACATAATCAATAGGAAATAATGTCACAGCTGTCTCACCTTGTCGTCTTATGGTACTATTGCAGTTTATACAGATCAATACAAGAGGGGGCTTTATAGAGGAGTCAAAACAGTCATTAGGTAAAAGGAAAATGCCTTTTTTTTTGTATCAGGCCAATTTCTCCATTGTTTACTCTAAGGCTATATTCACATTACAAGCAAAAGAGGCCCAAATTGGATTTTTATTTTTTTATTTATTTTTTTGCTTTGCATGCTTTTTGCATGTGACACTAATATGACTTTTTCAATAAAGTGCAGAGAAACAAATACGATTGCTTTCAATCAGATTTGGGCCACTTTCATATCTGGTCCTAATTCGTGTGTATTTTCAAATACACCCATGTTTTTTTCTTTGAATCATACTTTACTGCGCAGACACTGATCACTAAATATACAGTGTCGCAGCAGCACTTTGAAACTAAAGAATCAAAATCAGAAACACTGTACTGATCCTCGGGGAGAAATTGTGGTTCAGTAGAGCCGCTCTTATGCCAAGCATAGAATTATAGAAAATAGAAATACGTACCAGCACAAAGTATGTAAAAATATAGAATATAAATTTAGTAATAATAAAAACAGTCAGCACTAGTATGTGAATATTTAAAATGTATGACATGATCGAACCTTCTATGGCAATCATTCAGGTAATGAGGCTTGAGCCACTGTATCATTCATTTTTTCCCCAAATGCTTGCTCTGTTCCAACACACGTGTGTGACATTTTTGCTTGCATGTAAGGTGTTTCAGAGCAGATAGTCGTTCACAATGACATCAGATATGGGTCACTTCAAACAGAAATGTGAGCTGTCTCGGCGGAATGATCTATGGAAAAAGTTAGAATAATAATAATTGTACCATGAATTGACACAATTGGTCACATCAATTTTGCTCCAGACATTCTGATAAATGTATTCTGTGAGCCAAATATTTTCTACTGCCATAAGCAAGTAACATGAAGAGATTAAATTGAAGGAATAAGGCAAAACTCCAAGCTAAAGATGTCTTTGTAGACACGATTACTTCTCTCAGAACTCCCTTTGAACCAAAGAGATTTCTTTAACTACGACTGATGGTTTTGGAAGTAACTGAGGTAGTAAGAGTGCGAAGGAGAGCCAACAGTGTATGGTGCTGTCTGCCTGGCTTAGTGTCAGGGCCTGTGCTGGCCATACTGAGCTGGTGTCACAATGAGTCTCAAAGGCAGGTTACCAGCAGAGCGGTGACACTCCCAGGACATGCGACCTTTTACCAACAGTTTCCCTGGACTGCTCTCTCCACTGGACGTCTCAGGAGTAGTCATTTACATCCTATTAACAATCTTCCAGCTTCAAACTGTGAACAAGCAAACAAGTACAGTGTCCAGCAGTTGCTTGTTTCAGCATTAGCAAGGCTGATGTGATTTTTTAATCTTTCTAATACTCATATTTAAAGCAACCAAAGTTCTGGGATTTCTCCTTGCCCTTGCTTTGTAATTTATATCACCAATGTAAACACTTTTTCACAACCATGTCATCTTCTTCTTCACTTATTGTTTTCCTACATTTCCCAGTGTGTCTCAGAAACCCCCAGTGAATGACTGGGTGTAAACTGAGCAGAGGCTCACACATGTACAACAGGTGAAGAGAGCAATTACATGTAACTGGAGTGAGACATTTTTCAGCTGAGAAAAGCCGAGAGTACTGAACATGAAATGTCCCTTGGTAACATTGCGTCATGGTCTCGTGAGGCCTCAGTCTGAAGACAGTTTGGCAGCTTTAACACTTCTTTGATGGATTTCCCTCTTCATGGGTGTTGAATTTTGCAAAAACCTTGCTTTGGACAGCTGCTCTTACTCATTCATTCCAAGGGACTGACCTTTATATGATGCCATGTTGTTTTTGTTTGGTCTATAAAAAAGTATGAATGATCCATGGCTATTTTTATTAGCCACGCTCAAGGCGAGGATGGCAGTGTCGGTCAGGCAGACTAAAATATGTCAGCAACTACTGGCTGGATAGCCATGAAATTTAACACAAATACTCAGGGTGCCCAGAGGATAAATCCTAAAGATTTTGTTGACCTTTCCTCATAGTTCTGAAGTGTTGAACTGCTTATTAGTGTATTTTACTTTTTAAGAAGATTGAATTTTTATCAGTCATTTTTTTAAACAAAGTTTAAAAAACAAAATTGCATTTGTCCTTGATCATGCTGCATCTCTGGAGTTGAAGGATGAGTTGATTAAAATCAGCAGCTACTATGAAAATTCAATGCAGTCGCTCCAGCATGTTAGTGCTGGTGGCATCATTCAATCCTGCAGTGCATTTTTTTGAATTAGCATCAGTCTCGCATCCTTATGGCTCCCAACAAGGTCCGCCCATCCAATGCAATAGCTTGATTTCCAGATGTTCCAGAGGTTAATCATGTCTCTATGAAGACGTGCATAGAGCAGTCTCTGATTTCCCATTGCTGAGTGAGCCTCAGTCGCACTTTATCCACTTTATTCTCTTTATTACTTGACTCTACTTGACTGAGTTGATTTACAGAGTGGAAATATACTTTTTTGGCTCTAACATATAAGTAGCCATTTTGTCAAACTACATACAATTTCAGGAGATTCCCTGTCACACATGTAGAAATCAGGAGATTCACATCTTCTCACTCACTGGAAATACTCTAAGGGTGTTTTCACATTAGGCATGATTGTTTCATACCATTACTCCTCTCTCCCCTCTCCCCCGACAGTCAGCTTTCACATTCGTAAATTCGTTCTGTGCCCGAGGACACTTGTGTATATACACATTCCGATACAGCAGGTGGCGGTATGCATGTAGTTAATTCACAATCTGCCAATACAAAGAAGAAGAGAGAACCACGCAAGTCATTAGTGAGGCACATTTGTTTATGTTCCGTGGGGAAATGGGCTTGGTGCTGCGTAATTGGAACTTGTCGGAAGAGACAGGAGGTGTTGAGGAATGCCTTTATAATTCTACACACTGACTGCAACTTGCGGTCATCCATGAGGTGAGAAACAGACCAGTCGTTGACTAGAATTTTCTCTTTCGATTTCCACAGTGCATTTAAAAAAGTGTGGACAAGCTACCTAAGCAGTGATAGAACTTATGTTATTATAATGGCAGCGACCGCGGCACACACTTATTACAGCACGGTTGCTTTCACACCACTTGCGGACCGTACTTGAGTGCACATGATTTGTGTGTGAGCCCACCTTTTGAAGCCGACTGTGGCACAGTTTATAAACCGTGCGGGAGTCAGGTACACTTATGTTCACATTAATCAAATGAACTAGACTTCGGGGTTAAGCATACTCGGATCTAGGTCTAGGTCTCTGATGTGAAACCACCCTAAACATTTGGTTTAGGCAAGGGTTAGCAACTGGATTGTGGTGTTCGCTCACCAATTCTCAAGATAATGACATGCTCTGTTCACGCATGGCCTCATTTGGACATTATTATGATTTTGTACTAGGGAGCTGGTAGGAAAAAGTCCTCTGTACAGAAGAAAACTTTACGCATCTATTTCTAAACAGGTGTGTAGGAGAGGGGCAAGCAGAACACAACTTATTTAATGCAACATTTCAGTATTAGACCTTCACCAGGCAAAAAAATCATACTGAAGCATAGTGAAACAATAATGTTTTCTGTAAATTAGACAGTGTCCTTTAACGTCCGGAGCAGCTAATTTGGAGTATTGCATTCTCACATACAGCTCCTTCGGGTAATATCTAGATAAGTTGACGGTTGCAGTACATGTGTGAAAGGGGCTATTATATAATATATGTTGATTGCACAATGCAATGGCTATCGAAAAATGATACCATTAGATGTTGCGATTGGTTCCCTATAAGCCTCGCTTTCATGATGCAATGCTGTTGACAAGCAGGTATAATTTCTGGGTAAATGAAGGCTCGATTTACAGCACAAAGGAAGTGTGTCAAACATTTTGCAGCCAAAACAGGAAGATTATATATAGCACTTGTGTTTTTCTCATTAGCTATTTATAGCTATCCCCAGTTACGAAAGAGTGTTAATGTGAGTTCTTTGCAGTTACTATCCTCAGCGAAAATGACTCTAAGGAAAACAGAAAGCGATCTGGTTGTCTTTGCAACAGCGGCGCCAACAATAATACCACTTGGAAAAGCTAATGGGTGAAAAGTTGCAGAATTGTCTGTTTCTTTTCATATAGACATTTGAGAGCTATTTCATCATAGTTTGATAACACAAAAACAACATTATGACTGATAATGTCTAAATCTATTTCTGAGGATTCAAAAATGAAGTTTAATTCAGTAACATTATTTGATCTCATAGTAATCAGAGGAACGATTTTGTGGTGCATTGTCTGGGTCCTCTGTACTCCTCCCAGCCTTTTCTACAGGGAACATCTAATCAGCTCTTGTGTAATTGGAGCTGTGTTAAGATGATCTGCAGGAGTAGGACATTGGCTTTTACCACACACACATACACACACGCACAGTCACTCACACAAAGTGAACTATAGTGCTCCGGTAAGAGCAATTATTACTTCAACATCGGTACCTTAAGTTACAATGGAAAACGGCAAATCCACAGGGAGTTGGGAACTCTAATTAGATACTGTACATCTTCTCACTTTTTCACCTGATGACCTTTAAGAGGATGCATAATTACCCAAACTTTGTGGTCTTTTCATTTGTCTGCTGTAAAAGGTTTATCAGTGGACGCAGAGGAGGTTAGTGTTCAGTCCTGTCCGACCTGGCTCTGCGTAAGAGCACTATACTTTTTTAATTCATGGATTGATTTGGGAAGCGGATAACATTTGTGATGCCATCCAAATATCATGAAAACTGTTTAACCGTTTTAACCTAAGCAAACTGGCTTGATTTCCTCCAAAAATACAGAAAGAAGGTGATAGGCAACTTAACAAGAAATGGCCCAAAATAAAATAAATATTTTTTGTAGCGTATGTTTAAATATATATTTATAAGAATTATGAATGTAGTTTTCTGGACATTTTTCCTATTTATTTTTTAAATAAAATGTAATCATCTCCACTTAGCTAATTTTCAAGTCAATTTCTTCATCACCTGTTACTAATATTTTTGCAATTTGTGGGAAATTTATGTCAAGTTGCTCATTGCCTTTATCCTATATTTCGAAAGAAATAAAACAAATTTTCTCAGTCCCTGAGGCATCACCAAAACTGATGCCCATCCAGGTTCTAAAAGAGTTAATGGCCTGTGTTCTTTAAATTCTTTCCCCAAGCATAAGCATTTGCCTGTTTCTTTGCCAGCGTCTTGGTGACTGAAAACCAGTGAAAAGGACAGCTTGTCATTATCTGCCGCTTGTTGAATGAAGTCTTTAAGAAGCTTTTGGATTCGTTTATCACCAAACACTTTGTCTGCTGGGCAACCAACCAATTCCTCTTTACTCTGTCAGACTGGTATAATTTCTTTCCAGTTTCATAGCTCTTTTTTTCCAAATCCAAGATGGTGCGTCACTTTGTGTTGTTTTTTTTTTATGTTCTCCCCGAGGAATGATAAAGTGCTCTGTGCTTTTATAGACCTCAGCACTGCTGTCCAGCAAAGTAACCACTGCACTGTCAAAGAAGTGAGAGTCCCAAAGTACAACAGGACTTTCAGTATTTTTCAGGGTCAGTGTGGAGCACCTTCTTCTCCGGCTACCCTGTTGTCAAATCAAAGCTAACAGACTTCATCTCTGAATCACTGTTAACCCTTTGAAACCTGGAGCGACATTACTTTTCTTGTGCTGCTTTCAGATGCCTTCAACAAGTATTTTAAGCAAACTGGTGTGATTTCTTTCAAAAACACGAAAAAAAGATATATATATATATATATATATATATGTGTATATATATATATATGTGTGTATATGTATGTAAAATGTATCACTATCATAATTACACATTTATTCATATTTTAAAAACTAATTTAACTTTTTACTTTCACCTTTTTTTTTTACTTTTTACACCTTTTTTAAAAAATTATTTTCAGGTGATTTTTTGTAATTTTTACTTATATCTTGTGAATTTCCTTGTATTTTCGTCTTTTGTTGCTCATTCCCTGCTGTGTTTTTTAAAAAAAAATGTTGTCGGGTTTCAAAGGGTTAAGCTCCATTTTAGTGTCAACAGATCTGATAGAATAAGAACAACCAAGCAGACAAGTCCTGTTCAAAATCACAGGTAAACATTTATTCCCAGTTCTCTCTTCTTCTGCTTTTGATTGCAGATTGCCCACATTAGCCATCTGTTTCCTTCATGCCTGTTGGCTTTTTATGGATGCTGGTTACCTCAGCCAACGCCTAAATGCCGTTTCTCATCAAAATGCATGTAAAGCTGGGTGCAGTTGCTATGATGATGTGTTTCTGTCTGCCAGTTACAAAAAGTGACATTTATGTTCAATTTCAGCCAAAAAAACAAAAAATATGATGTCTGATCTAAGATTTGAAATGGCTGCTACAGCTACTTTATACTTGCACGTAGTTCATATGTTCATATACTCTCATGTTGTACTGATCTCGTAACACTTATGTCATACAACCCTTTATCTGCTGAATGAACCTAAAGTATTAATGCTGTGTATGGATCTTCGATTAGGCTCACAGCTGCTGAACAGGATTAGTCCTCCTCTGCTTCAGCTCTTGTCCATTTCTTTCCAATCGCGCTATCTAATCTTATTACTTCACTAATTAACTGCAGCCGGTGGTATTTTTAGTTTCTAGGTCAGCCTGGCATCCCCGTGACCTGTGTGGACTGGCTGGATTCGTGTGGTTATACACCAACTCAAAGTAATAATCTGTGACATTTTGATATATACGTGCTTGATTTGGTAAATCTCATTAGTGATTCAACCTTCTCAGTTCATCAAAGGATTTATGAAAACAAAAATACTCTGGTATACAGGACATGATTGATATGTGGATCTTTGGGGGGGATTCTTTGACAAAACGTGCAATTACAAAACAGATGTTTCCAAAATCAAGAAAAAAATACCACAAATCACAATAATTACAACTATTGTTTATTGGTAATAAGAAATCAAAGAATTTTTAAGCATTTGCATCATCGATTTGCCATGTGCAGTGTTTTTACTGCAATTTAAACAAAGCAGTGACCTTCAAGAAGACATGTCTTTTCAGACAGCTCAGAGGCACTCTTTAGAGTGATGTGAAGCGACAGGAAGGATCACCACTGACCTGCCCACACGGGCAGACATCCAGTCCAAAAACTTTCCTCTGAGAAATTGCACCACTCTATTAAAGTCACGATAACGTGAAAAGACATATCTTTTGTCTACTAAAAAGATACGATCTATCTAGCAGTAAGAGATTTTGCATTTGTGGCTGTTCACCCCCAAAAGAAGTGAGTTCATGACAGAAGTCTTCATAATGTGCTCCAGGGTTGCATCCTGATTGTTAGAATAAAATTGTTTTGATTGTAGAATTTGTGACAATTTAAGAGAGGCTCTCAATTTTTATGAGACAGAGTATGTACCGTGGACCCTCTCATGTACGCCCATTGAAATTATTTGACATAGCCTATTTTTTTTTTTTACACTAGCCTTATTTATGTGAAAGAACAACATGAGAGAAAGATTTTAGAAATGCATTAAAATGTCTGTTCCATCTCGAGACAAAATACCCAAATCGTGTGACCCAAAAGATATCATAAAATGAAATATCTCATAAATAGATAAGTGAATAAATTAAAAAATAAATAGAAAAGGGCTAATTTGAAGGTCATGTCAATGCAATAAACACACATACACACAAACATATCAAGAGAAGTGTGAATTCAGGTTTTTTTTAACTATACAATTTGTTACATTAGGACATGGTCTATGAACTATTTTAGATTTAAAAATCAAAACATTATTTGTTAAATTTGAAGCCTTTTGTTAAAAAAGCAAAAAAGATATTATATTATGATAATTAAAACTGGTGATCCTGAGCCTGAATCCTGAGCCTGAATCCTTTGGCGGACCCCCCTGGCAACTTATAGTTCCTATACTATTTATTTGTTTATAGTAAGCACAACCCATAACATTAATAGTCATTCACTTGCCTTTCCTCAGTTGAAATAACATGTGGCTTGAATACATAGTGCATGTTAACACAGAAATGGAATGAATCTGTTGAGCTCTATATTTACTCTCCTGCCTGTAATACCATACCATAATAAGCCTTAAAACTAACCTCCTTTGCACTGAGTGGGAAGCCCTATTGCTGTTGCATTTGTTTGTAAGTACCATTCTATAGATGCTATAAAATCCTGACCTTGTTTTCACACTAAAAGCAACATGACCAATAAGTCATTGGGATTTTTCCCCCTGCTAATTAAACCTACATTACCTTCACTTTTTAAACTATTTGACCTCAAGAATATATTGTAATGTTAAAAAGGTTTTTTTCTGCTTAATACAACATAGGTACAATAAAAACAAATCTGATTCTGATTTAAATGGCGAGCTGTGAATTGTTAGTCTTCCTACTCACGATGAGTGTTTTCTCAACCACGCTCTCTTTGTCTGCTCTCTTAGTGCTATGCAATCACACTCAAAATGAATCATCTGCCACTCTGAGCGCATTGTTTCTGACCAGGTTACCTGCTGCACCGGCACGGGTGCTGCATCAACCTAAACCCATCAGATGAACCTCATCTCCGCCACCATCATTCTTTGAGTTTGCACCCGTTGCTTCTCTCTCTGCGTAAAATGTATCACGCCACAGGTGAAGAACAACAAATGAGACTCTCATTTCTTTCTGAACAGACACGAAAACATAGCAATGACAGAGTGAAAGGCCTTTTGTATATGTGACACCTGAAACAGAAAAGCAATGGCAGTGAGTATGCTTCTGTCGAGGAGAATGACTAATGAATGCGTAATTCTTCCTCCACATTTAGATCCAGTTGAAGTGAATTTTTTTAGGATCTATGGCAAATGTTGTCATCACTGATACTTTCAATATTCTTACATTTCTCCTCATTCCCCAAAAATGATTTTGTGTTTCATTGCATCCTTTGCCATCCACCCAACCCTGCAAAAAGTAGTCACTGTAATTGCAGTCTGTGGAAATGCTAATGTGACAAATGATTTAGCAACAGCGATTTAGTTACATTCCAAAAGTAAAATAGCACATCATTGCTTTGTCGCTTGTAACAAGGATATTTAAAGGATGTGCAGAGGATCACGCTTTGAGACCTGTGATTATTAATTTACACTTCCAGATGCTTCCTGATACCTTGGAGGAGGAAGCATGTGTAGTTAGGAGTAACCATAGTGCTGAGCTTAACTGACAATAATCTGGTGTGTGCGTGTTTGTTTGTATGCAGGAAAGCATGCATGTACACTCTGATCTGAATGCTCATGTACCTGCTGTTGTGCCTGATTGTGCAACAAGCTTTGCATCTGTATTTGTGCATGTCTTGCACCTTTATTTCCCGTTCTGCATGCAAGACATATCGGACTGA
Organism: Plectropomus leopardus; assembly: GCF_008729295.1. NCBI lineage: Eukaryota > Metazoa > Chordata > Actinopteri > Perciformes > Serranidae > Plectropomus > Plectropomus leopardus. Next base: position 17,768,369 of record NC_056481.1, on the reverse strand, counting down.
TCCTGATGGAGCCTGAACTCTTTATTCTCTAAAGGAGATTCCAGCTCTGGTTACCACACTGACCATGCAACACTGGTCACCTGAAACCTAACACCTGCAGCCACCTACAACCAGTCGGCTTCATTTGTCACTTTCACCACGCGGCTGTGCACATAGATTCATTATACACACTGCTGTATATCTTCTGCTTTAAGGCATGAAGAATCCCTAAGCCAAATAATGACTTAACAATAACTACTGCAAACAGGTGATGTTTGTTATTTACATACAGTTTAGTCATGCAACATTAAAAAATCTAAATACGCATTAACCTTTTCAAACCTACATCAACATCAGCTTTCTTGTGCTGCGGTCAGACGCCTTTCACAAAGTATTTGAATCTTTAAAACATGACCAAATTGGTTTCGAAAACATGGAAGAAAAAGGGAACGACCAACTTGGAAATAAATGTCCCACAAATTGCAAGAAATTAGTTAAAGGTGAGAAGAAAATTAAAAATGACTTTTAACTAAAGAGAGGAGTATTATTAGCAGATTGTCCAAAAATAGGGTAAAAACTATTTATAAATAAAATAATTTTATATTTAAACTTAAGTTACAGAAAATGTATAATTTAAAAAATTAAATAAATGTTGTTTTTTAATTATTATTTTCATGTAAACTTTTTTTTTTTTTGCTACTTTTTGGGCCATGTCATGTTCAGTTGCTCATTGCCCCCCCCACAATTTTTGAAAGAAATCAAACCGATTTGCTTAGGTTTCAAAGGGTTAAACATGCATAATCAGGCGGCCTGTATCACATTGCATGAAGCGATTCCCACCCACAGTTTTTTTTTTCCACCAACCACAATGAGGAAGGTTGTGTTTCTTGTCATGGCTGCCACTGGCTAACCTTTTTCCATTTTTGCCTGATGAGGCTGGTGCTGGCTGGGCCTTTCAGTGGAGTTGTCTCCTCACTTTCACTGTGCAGTGCTGAGACACTCTGGCTCTCTGCCTTACCAGCCTCCTCCACCCCTCCTCCTCCCTCTGCCGCCCCGCTTTGTCTCTGACCGCCCCACCTGCCCCAAACCCACACCCCACCCCACCTCCCCCAAGGAGCCACAACAGCGCTCCTTCCAGCGAAGATGTAAACTAAGCTAGCACAACACCAACACACCCTCCTCCATTATTCATCTTCCCCCTTTAATGAGTTTTCCATCCACCTTCATGCATCTACCACAATTAAAAGAAACAATTATTGTGTTTGATCGCTTTAATTTTATTTCATCAAAGCATTACACTGTGCAAATCCTGCATCAAGTGCTTCCCCATATGTAAAGCAGGAAAACGAGTGAGGAGGAACTAAATAATGGAGCAGAAAATGAAAAATGAGGGTACATTTTTTAGCAGATAGGCTGTCCTAAAATCAATGCAGCAACATGCTGAACAGAAGGTGCAGTGCTGAAATTGATTTGTTTTTCACGTTTTTATTTGTCTCTTGAAATTGATTATATTCATCCAACAGTTTGCTTATATATAAAGTTGTGTTCTTCAAAGTGCAGAAGTGTAACATTCCCGGCAGTCTGCTCACATTGAAATTAATTGGATAATTAATTCTCCGCTGTGACCGTCTTTTCCTTTTACACTAAAGAGCTGTCTAGGCTTTCACTGTCGTGCCAGGCTGCGAGATCACGTGTCAATCACACAGATAATATGTTTGTTTACATACCATGATCATGAAAAGGAGGCCAGCTAAATATTTGATGGCTTCTTCGAGTTACCCAGGAACAGTCACCCTGTGACCCAACACTAGAGTTGGACCATGGCACATCCAGTCATTGTTAAACACCTCTACAGAGCACTGGCTCACATTTGTGTGCACATGACTCTGGTTGGCAAATAATATAAAGCACTCTCAGGCTTTCTGCTCCCTCTGCTCTCTGTTTTTGACACAATGATGCCTCTCAGCAAATAGTGTTCCTCAACGTGCTGTATCAACTCATTCAGTTATAGATGTTCAGCTCTGGTGTGTGAGGTGATTATAAAAAGAAACTGTAAGAACCCGGACGACAAAAGAATGACAGTTTTTACACGTTTTTTACAAGTTTTCAAAAATGTAGAAGTTTCTTTAGTTCATCGTAAGCTAATTGCCACCCCATCGCCCCTGACCTCACTTTGACACACTCACAAACACTTAGCACACTTTCCATGTAGCATTCTCAGTGGACAGAGTTTAACCAAGCATGCAGCAGCACTTGTCTGCACCCTCCGTACTGCAGGCGTTCAACAATACTCGCTGCACTACTCGAGTCAACCCACACACACCTCAGTCCTCCTCCCATCTCAGAGTAGCTGCTCTGTGAGCTGAGACTATGTGAAAGGTATAGTCCAAACAAAAGGCGAGAGAAAGACAAAGAGTGAGTGGGACGCGAGTGAGCAAGAGAGCTGGAGATGAGACAAATGTCTGTGGCTACACGAAAGGGCAATTAAGCGCTGAGTCATGAAAGAACATCTCATCCTTTTATTGTCTATACTGTGCCACTCCAAATATAACACTTTTTTTAAAAAAAAGTAATTGTTTTGCTTTGTCATTTCTCATTGATTATTGCCCTTTACAAAAATGAAAAATATGTCTTGAAATATTTGTTAAAATATTTGTTCCTTGAAAATATGTACATCAACATGATGGAAAACAAGTTACTGCCTCAGGGTAACTCAAAGAACAAATTATATATGAATGACAACTATTTTATATAATATAATTTCAATTTGCTCCGATGTTGCTTGTTGGACTGAAGATGGACATGAGTTTTGGCTAGCGTCAGGGTTCCCATGGACATGGAAAACCTGAAAAAGTCATGGAGGCCTGGAAAAGTTTGTGGGTTATGTGTAATGAAATCTGTACAGTAATCATCCATTGATAATATTCCATGTAATGTAAAATAACTGGAAATTTATTTTGCAGCTGTTTACATAACGTAGTTCCAATATCGATGCGCCAGTACCTGACATTTGGTTTACATCATGTAAGTTTCAGAATTTTCTCCCTGATTTCGATCTCTCCCCATGCATGTCAGCTAGCTGGAATTATGTATGAATAGAGATTGAATCTGATATGTTTGTATAACGACAGGCAAGTGGGCAAGAAAAATAATGTTGTGACAGTTAAACCTTTGAAACCTGAGCAACCTTAACAACACACACATTAACACACATTAACAAAATGGCAAGAGATTAGTAATTAGAAATTAAAGAAAACAAACCAAACAAGAAAATGACCAAAAAAGTATATATATTTTTTTATTGTATTTTTTTCTGAAACATAATTTTAAATCCATAATTATAATGAGTATAAATATAGTTTTCATTATAGTTTTGTTTTTGTAGTTTTTTGCTAATTTTGTAACAATTGTCACCCCTTTTCAGGTCATTTTCTTTGTAACCTTTGACTAATTTTTTGCAATTTGCGGAACATTTATTGTAAAATTACTGATTGCATATTTTCCCATGTGTTTAAAATAAATTGAACCAATCTGCTCAGGTTTAAAGGGGTTAATTAGCTTGTGAAAGGCATCTGAAGAAAGCACACATAAACTAATGTCCATCAAGATTTAAAGGCTCAACTTGTAGGGTGATGAATCTAAAAGTTTTCATACCTATGCCCTCACGCTATTTTTAATTTTTTTATTTTAAAATTTATAAACTGTCATTCTGAGCGCTAATGTGCTCTTTGGCTTTGTTTTAGCTGTTCTGAAAGTACGGTGATAGTTCAATAATATGGAGCGTTCTTTTTTTTTAAAACGAAAATGGGCCAACCAAACAGTCGGCTGTCACTCCCCCACTCTGGGAACTCGACTGCTCCGTGTCCGTGGATCACCTATAATCGTATAATTAACATTTGGAGTAACCATAGACTGTGTAAGTAATGGACATGGCTACCATGACATCACCAATTTGTTTGTGGACTGCCATTTTGAAGCCTTGAGGTTGGCATTTCAGCCATTGCTCTCTTGTTTTTTTGGAGCCATGAGTGACCGTATTTGGATGAAAGGATGAGTGAGGGACGAGAACTCGTCCGGCAGACAGCTTGTTTTAAATATGCGTAACTTCAGGCCTCAATAAATGTAAACAGGTTCGTTTTTTTTTTTTAAATTCACCCCTGGTACAGTTGTCAAAAGTGTTGAAATTAGCTCTAGAGAACAAAACTGTTTGTTGTACCAGGCTGTAAACATGATTATTTATGCTGTAAAGTTTTCACATGTGATGAGGATGTTGTTGCACAGCACCATAGATAGATATTGTGTATTTAGAGTTTTTTAAGAGTTATTTAAGAGTTCCATCTGTGCATCCATCTATCAGTGTTTATCTATGCAGATGAAATACACAACATAATAGAAATTATAAAATAATGGAAAAATCCTACAAGCCAACTGAGATGAATTCACATTTTCGAGGCTTCAGAATGTGCCTTTGAGATTACGTAGTGTATAACATGACTCTGATGAGGATGATTGCTTATAATTGAATCACTGGAGCACCAATCAAATCAAGAGCCAACAATTATTTAAATCAAACATGCAACAAAGAGCTGCAATTGTGCTTCTTACATAAAAAAAGGTCTGTAAAGGCTGTAGCAGCAACTGCTGAAGTATTATGGCTATGGTACTGTTAAAAGTAATTTATGAGCAAGGGGTATAATTGAATTGATAGCTCTTGGTATTATGGCGTGTGAAGGTCAGTAGAGTTTATTTCTTTTAATCCTCATTAGAGATGACATGCCATTAGACCAGAGCTATTATTTGCCTTATCTCGTGTGTTTTGACTGCATTGTAAAGTGAAAACAAGCTTGATATTTTTTTAATGATGGTTCAAGTGTTGTCAGGACAGACGATAATGTGATCTGCATCAAAGCATTAAGGCAAGTTGACCAGGTAAGACGAGGAGATGGACTTCCCCATTTACAAGCATCTAATTACCTTATCGTAGCTCCTTAAGTACAACATTAGATGTCCAACTCCTGCATTATTCTTTAGCCTATCATTTTCCTTTTTTTCCTCCTCCCACTGTTTCTGCCACCATATTTCCCCCAGGGTCTCTCTGAAACCCCTAAATAATGCACAGCGAGTGAAGGGCTTTAAGGGGCCGCATGATGGATCACTCTCCTCTTTCTGGAGCTGTTGTATTCTTCTTGTACTGAAGCTTATTTATCATTTCCATAATGACACTGCTCTCAGGTGAATCTCTAAATATCTATATTTACACCAGACAGCCCTTTAAAAAGTACCATTTTTTTCCATGATCCAGTTTTTAGTATGTGACATCAGCACAAAAATGGGTCATGTGCCTGCTTTGAGACTTTTATTTTGAAAGTTTATTGTACTGACAGGGAAGTCAACAAATTTCCTTTTACAGTGTTTATCCAAAGTTTTACTTTTGAACTTGTAATTTTTGCAGAAATAAATTCTGTAATTAATTATTATGCAAATGTGAAAAAGCTTGAATGAGAGACAATTTTACATTATAACAACAACAACATCTCAAAAGTGCAGTCAGAGATCCAGTTTAGTTTTAGACAATCATTCATTTGCTTTACTGTTGAGACTTTCTTTTAGGTTTAAAAACCATCTCTCCCTGTAAATACTCTACCAATATAAAAAAGTAATGATAAAGCTATAAATGCAATGAGCTAACAGATCAGGATCCAACAATTTTCAGCAACTTAAACGATGCATTTTTCAGCCCATTATGAGAAGGTTTATTGATGGTTTCGAAACTTTTGGCCTGTGAAAGGAGAGAAAATTCCCCTAAGAGTAAATATCTTACCAGCATGAGTAATTCCCAAAACACATAAAGTGTACTTATCAGATAAATGAAACTTTAATTGCCCCCATGGGGATTTGCTCCAGCAGTAAGGAACAAAATATATAAGGACACAACAAATACTAAAGATAGAATATATCATTTAGGTGGTGAAACAACTCCTAATAGTGAATTTAATCTTGAAGTATTTGGACATGTAGAAGGGCTGCTATGTGATATCAGGAAAATATGTGATAACACTGAATATCACAATAATGATATTAACTGTGATAAATATAGACATGAAAGTGTACTCTGTTGCTTTCAGTATTAAAATACAAACTCTGCTTCAGGCCCCAAAAGTCTAGGGCTGGCCCTCATGCTTGATCAACACGATACATATTGTTTAATTCATCCATCTGTACCGTGTTGTGATATAAATACCACAGACCGGCAGCATTTACCATGATGGGAGACACTCTCCTCCCTCTGCTTCTGTGTTGCCAATTAAGTCTGTTCAAAAGTCTGCATCTGTTATTGGAGTGTTTTCATGTCTTAAAATCAATAGCATAAGCAGTAGAATCTCAGATCACAAGCTGGCACATTTCTTATTCAAATAAACAGCAGGCCTCCACAATGTTTAGCAACCACTCACCATCTTTGCTGGAGTTAAATCATCTTTACACCTCTCGACACAGAGGTGACAATGTGTGGAAAGCAACAGATTTTTGCTCATAGTTGTCGCTTGTTTTATAGAATACAAAAACAAGGCGCTAGAAAGAGTCTTGTAAAAAATGGTATAATGTATATACAACACGTCTACAGCCAGTCAAGACAAGTACATTTTATTTGACTTGTCACACTTGCAGCTCTTGGGAGGGTGTACATAACTAGGACACAGTACTGTGTTGAACAGTGCCAATGCCAACACGCTCAATAACACTTCAAACATGATGATGCGAAGTAAGTATGTTTGCCGTCTTAGTTTAGCGTGTCGGCATGCTTACATTTGCTATTTTTTACTAAGCACAAAGTACAGCTGAGGCTGATGGGAATGCCATTAGCTTTACAGGTATTTAGTCATAATCAGAAGTAGGTTTTGTGTTTTCATTACATCACATTCACCAAAGTAAATCATTTGCAGATGTGGTATTTTTAAAGGGTTTTCAAATGTGAAAATGTGCAAGTGAACATGTTTAGTTGCTCATTTACTTCACTGAGAGAAGTAACATATGTTCTTTAATCTACTATACTATGATATGTTATATTTACCAACGCCGAGATGTTTAACCCCTTGAAACCTGGATCGACATCAGTTTTCTTGTGCTGTGTTGGGATGCTTTTAACAAGATATGTAACTCTTAAAACATAAGCAAATATGTCTGATTTCTTTTGAAAACATAGAGAAAAGGGCAATGAGCAACTTGGTAAAAAAAAAGTCCTGCAAATTGCAAAAAAAAGGTAAAATGTGAGCCAAAAAAAAGCCTTAAAATTTGTTTAAAAATTGAGAAAAATGTAAAAAGTCATGGAAAAAAATGTGTCCAGTAAACTGCATGTTTAATTATTATAACCAAATATGTAAAATTATGCTCTGGAAAAAAAAAAAGATCCTAATATTTGGGATTTTTTTTTTTGGTTCGTTTGTTTTTTTTTTTTGTTTTTGCTTATTTTCAGGTAATTGTCTTTCCTGCTAATTTTTGGGACATGTTTCGTGAAGTTGTTCATCGCTTTCTACCTATGTATTTGATTGAAGTCAAACCAATTTGTTTCATTCATTTGTTAAATGAATGAAATATCACCCCAGTAAGAATGACTGAAAAAAAGAGCAGTCATTGTTCAACAGGAGTATTATATATGAATGCATCGAGTGAGTCACTACTTAGCATTAATGTTAAAACAGTCTGCTGCTGCAGCTGCTGCTGCTCTCCCATCAGTGGTCATTTATAGTGAGGGCAGTCATTTATCACTGAGGTACTGTCGTCTCCACAAAGAGAACAGAGAGCGCAGCAGCAACCCCACACTACAATAGAGTGTGTTTACTGTGCATAAGACAGTTATTGTAGTCTGATTAGGTAATGAATGAATGAATGAATGAATAAATATTTCTAGCTACGTTTGTGTTAAAAGTTTGATTGGCTGATTGTTTTACTCCTGATCAAGAAGAATCGTATTATACTAAGCATCAGGTTTGTGCCGAATGTAATGTCACCTGAAAGATTTCGTCAGGCATCTCAAATGCACAGCAAAGCCTGTGGTCCACTCACACGGGGAAAGTTCAGCCAAAAGCAGTGAACCCACTGAACCACAAACGGCTTTAGTACTTAGTGTGGTGTGACCCCTGGTGGTTACAGAGTGTAGATTTTTTTCAGCATTTCTCTTCATTGCTTTAACCCTTTGAAACCTAAGCAAATTAATTGGTTTGATTTCTAAAAAAAAAAAAAAACAACATCCCCCCCACCCCCCCCCCCCCCCCCCCCCCCAAAAAACCCCACCCCCCAAAAAAACATGGGGAACACAGGGTGTAATCAGAAACTGACCGGAAATTTTGTTTTTAACAAAAGTGGATTTTTTTTCATCATTTTTTTCTTTCTTTTTTTTTTTTAAATACTTTTCTTTTTTCCTTTTTCTTTTGGCTTGTTTTCAGTTTCCTGCAACTTTTTTTTTAGTAATTTCTTGTTAAAGGACTAAATCTTTGTTTGCCCACTCGTATAGTTCTTGACTGCTAAGGGGACAGTCCCATCAGTGCAGCTTTTCTCAATTTCTCCAACATTATTTTATCTAATACAATTTAGTAGGAGTTTTTCTCTTTACCAAATTAAAGGTATGCAGTTTTATTGTCATTTATTGTTTTCTTTCTGAAGCAGATTACTTTTGGCCTATCCAATATATTTAGTCAATTCAAACGCTTATACTTATCAGGGATACCAATGAACAGGGACTTTATTCAGTTAGTCAGTCAGCCCTGAGTCAGGCGGACACTAGAGTTCATGTCCAGAATTACTCATGACTGTCTGTCTTCATACTGGACTACTTTTTTCAGACAACCTAATTTAGCTAATTCTGATGTTGCTGCAAGCTCGTCTTCCTTGTGTCACCTCATCTGACCCCTCGTCCTTCAGGGGATTACTTTACAGTCAACCTCCCTTTAGTGTTCCTTTACAAACCTTATTTTCTTTGTGCGTCACCCACTAGGTGCTGTCGCACTGTGCTGGATCTGTGACAGAAACATGTCACCGCTCTTTGTGTCCCCAGCAGTTTGGAGGATACACTGCCATCTATGTAGGACATGTTAGTTTCATGTTTAAAGCAAGACCTTTTAGGACGCTTCTGAGGACACCACAACCCTGACGCCTGAGGCTGGAGTTTGGTGTGTCAGCCACTTTTCTGACGTCACTCATTAAAACATGCTCTCTGCGTCCATTAAGTAGCTGCATGCAGGCCAGCATGAAGCTGGAGGACAAAGAAAATGACCTCAGAAAGTCCTAGAAGAAGGGACGTTGTGCTTATCAAGGTGACCGAGTCCAGAGTGTGAGAATGAAAATCATCTGATAAAGTCTACATTGTGAGCTCTGGGGTGTTACAGGTCAGCGAGATACACTGCGGCGCTGTATCAGAGAACAATACTGAACTGTAAATGTGTGCCCCGCTGAGATTATCAGAAGTCATGTTTGCTGATCCTCATTTTTGATTTTCCACTTGCTGCTGGAAAATGGAGCAGAACTTAATATATACTTTAGTCCCCACAGAATACATCAGCTACAGAGGGCTTTTCAAGTACATCTGGGCTGTAGCCAACTCACTGAAATGAACTGCATTACTGAAGTGTAGGCCTTTTAGTCATACAAGCTGGTTTCAACTGATAATCAAGTTACCGCATCGTTTAATTATTTGTGCTCTGTTTCACATGTCTAATTTAGGACGTAGGCAACAAATGAAGGAACAAACTGTACTCTCACTTTCTCTTGTTAACCCTTTGAAACCTGGATTGACATCACTTTTTTGTGCCACGTTCAGGCACATTTTACATGTGTTTAAATTTTTAAACCCCGAGCAAATTGGTTTGTTTTCTTTTGAAAACAGGAAAAAGGCAATAAGTAAGAAATGTTCGAAAATTGGCAAGAAAATTAGTTAAAAAAAAAAAATAGATATTTTTTTCAAAAGGTAGGAAAAATTTTCCAGAAAACTATATTTAAAATTATGTTGCAAAATTATTGTTCGTTTAGCACATTTTTTCAAGTGATTTCCATATTTAAATTTGTTTTTCACTTTCCCTGTTTTCTTTTCTTTCATAATTTCTATGTAATTTTCTTGTACTTTTCTTCACTGATTTCTTGCAAATTTGTAGTCAATTTCTTCTGAAGTTGCCTCCTTTCCATGTATTTTTTTTTATAAGAAATCAAACCCGCTCAGCTTTCAAAGGGTTAATAAAATGTAATAATTTTTTAATTCCTTACTGACTTTTCAGCAAAGTTAATTGGCTCTCTTGGAATATGCATTTAAATCATAGAGCAGTTTCACCCACATTCGTTGTACACTGAGTGCACAAAGATACTGTAGATATGGGTGAGTGAGTCCTTGTTTGTAATAAATGTGCCCTTACAGGCTATTAATAAAGACCAAACACAAAACACAGGACTCACAAAATGCTGTTTATCATTGAAAATTGGATAAAACAGCGCTTTATGGCCAAAAGAAGACATAATGTACAAATAATTTTGTACATTATGAGTAAATGGTCAGTAGTATGTACTGGCAAACACAGAGCTCAGAATTCAGTACATTTCAACACAAGTGAAAGTTAAAATGAATCTTCGATCCCATCTACAGGTCACCGTCACTATTATCAGCAGCTGAATGAATCAACAGGAACACGAGAAGAAAGCCTCTTTGTGCTCTGATTTCTAAAAATGATGGAAAAGCAATATACAAACCAAACTGCTCTGTCACCACACTGGATGCATTATCATGGAGAAACTGAGAAAAATCAAAGCAAACCAAATATTTCATCCAGTTAAATAAAGATAAAGAAATGTTAGAGAGTTTAATGGAATTCTTCATTCAAACAGGAGAATTAGAAATTAAAGATGATGACACATTTTTGAGATTTACTGGAGGAAGAGTACCAACTAAACATCCAAAATAACTGAAAACACCTTTAAATTATGAATTCCACTATTATGCCTGTAATTAAATTATGCACAATAAAAGGTCTGTTTAAAGGGTGTTGTAAAAGGTAAATGGAACTGCACTCATGTAATGATTTTCTAGTCTTTTGACCAATCAAAGCGCTTTAACACTGCTTTTCACATTCACACAGGTGGCCGAAGAAACCATACAAGGTGCCACCAGCTAGTCATCCTCACGCACTCACACACCGATGGAACAGCCACAGAGTGCAATTTGGGGTTCAGTATCTTGCGCCCGGATACTTTGACATGCAGACTGGAGAGCCAAAGTCAATTTTACTTATAAAGTGCCAAGTAGTAAAAAAAAAAAAAAGTTATCTAAAGACACTTAAATAAAGCAGGTCTAGACTGTATGCTTTAAAGGGATCTGTGGTAATCTCTCAAAGAAAAAAGGTACTTTTTGCCTCTCAAACTGAAGCCTCCTCAAAGCCCCAAAAGAGGGATATCTTGACTTTAGGCGTCTCCTTTGAACACACATAGATATATGAAGCAGAAATCTTGTGATGTATTGCACTTTAAATCACAACACTTGTTACGGACTCTTTTTCTACCTCCCACCTTTTAACCGGCCTCCTAAAGTTTACACATTTTCTCATTTCTGTATTTTCACATGCTCTCTGTTCCTGTTTTGTCGCCTTCCTGGGAAGCTCTTAGTCACTTCTGCCTCATCTTGTCATTACTGCGTTTGCTTGAATGTTTGTAATGACGAGACTGTACTGTAGTAAAGGGTCTGTCCTCGTGTCTATCTCACCCTGTCCTTCCTCTTTAGTTTTTCAGAACTTCATAGGAAGTTCATCATCTCATACAATGGCTCAGGCGTTTAGATGAAAAAATGACCAACTTCCTTTGTCCTGTTGCCAACATTCAAATCCTGTTGTTTATTTCATAGTTCAGTTTCTGCCTGAATAAACAGGCTACCTATGTTGAAGCTGGAGGAACAGGGCCAATGTTTGTTGCGTTCCTAAGAAGGCGCGTGCTGGAAAAAGAGAAGATGGTCACTGCTGAGTATTATTCATCTCAATTCACAACTACTATTAGAAAAAAAGACTTTACGACAGCTTTACTTTTTTGACTTATGAAAGTTTGTGAAGCATTTATTACAACAATTTTTACACAGAAAAATAAATAAACTATACATATACTTGATCTTATATTACAGGTCGCTCCATGCTGACAGCCTCTCTGAGCTCGACAGAAGCGGACACTCTTCAGCCACGGTAAGAACTCATGTTTACGATCCAGGTGAAGTAAAATCACAGGTTTGTTTCTAAATACAGTATACATGTAAGATAATAATTGTGAAAAAACTGTGAACTACATGGTATTGAACCGTTTACTGTAAAATAATGACGAAGAAAAAATGGCTTTTTCCTGGATGACGGGCATCATTGAGTGCTTGCAACTACTCAGCCCATGAGATCAGCTTGTGACTGCACCCTAGTTTCCTGCCCACAGTAACTTGAACTCTTTGGCAAGGAGTAAGGACATCGAGCATCAGGTCTCGTCATGTGACTGCAAGTATATTGGCTTGGCCTGCTTCCTCAGGCGCTGCTGTGCTCGCAGCTTCCTGCCTTTCTGAGTTGCCAGTCCCATTGGTGGTAGGTACGTCTACAGGATCATTCAGAGAACAAAAAAACTATAGAATTTCTCAACAACTCAATAACTCACACAGACACACAAATCTCCAACTTGTCTATAACAAATAGTTGTTACTTACAGCCCTGGGAAATGGGTTCCTGTAATGCAGACCTGAGGAAATAAAAAATACAGTCACTCTCCCAAAACCAGAAAGCGTTCTATCCTATAGTCCTGAACTTTATACACAAAACAGCTGATTGTCTCCATATACAGATGATTTCTGGGATGTGTGTAGTATTTAGTAGTATCTAGCAGTGAGGATGGCAGATTGCAACCAGCTGAAACTTCTACCGAAAGCATGAACTCTCAGTTTTTATTGTTCAGGAGGTTTTTACCAGGACACAAATTATCCATAGCGGTCTCTTCCTCTCTAAAACAAATGGATCCCAGATGCATAAACATTGTGTACACACAAAAACCATATGTGCGTTTTTTCCCCCACACATAAGAACATGTTTTTCAGAACAGGAATACAAGACAATGACCTGCTCCCTGTGTAGATATAAACTGCCCTTAAAGAAGTAACAAAAACATGGCGATTCTTATTTTCAGGTAATTATAAATGAATAAAAACATACTTATTATATTCCAATATACCCCCCTAAACCCTACACACTGGACCTTTAATTTAGTTTTTTTTAATTACTTTTCAAAGGATGTTAACCATCATTTAAGTATGTCTGTGGAGAAATTCTAGCAATCATAATCTAAAAGAGGACGAGCTGCACGAAACAGTAATGTTGCCTCTTTGCCCACAATTGAGCTCATCTCTTGTATATAAAAACTTTAAACAAATCATCAAACGCACATGAGCAGAATATTTGTATCTTGTTTGTGTCAGTAAGCCAGTTTCTATATCATTTAACTGATGATGCAAGTCCTGCTCATGCTGTTGGTGGTCAGACATTCAGACCATTATGTCAACGCTGACTCCTCTGCTTACTCGCGGTGAAACACTCAGACCTATAGCTGCACTTGTACAGTCAGTACACAACAATTACTTCACCTGGGTGTGTTATATTAGCGAAAAATTACCCGCCATAAACAGTGAGCAAATATAAGACTGACAGCTAAATATTACAGGTTGAGTGTAAAAGAGTTAGTACTGCATGTTAACATGGTTTATAAAAGTACTTGACTTGTATTTCATAAATGAAAAACATGGAATGCACAGAACAGTACTGCTGTTAACTGTGATCCTCTCCTGAGCGGGATAAATCAAGTAAGAGTTATGTAAGGAAATGTGCGGCATCTCTCCGCTCTTACCGATTTCTATTCTTGCTTCACATTCTTCGATACACTTCTTTATCGATTCTTGATCTGTGAGCTGTGAAGAAGCACACGGAAGAAACGATTAGTCGTACAAACTAGGGGTCAAAAGATTATCAGCCTGGCTGATTATCAGGGCCGATATTTGGCATTTTGCTGATTATCTGTGTCGGCATATTTTAATGACCGCCAATAAAATGAATTAATGGAAAAAGTGTGCGTATTACACTCAACCAACACCAGGGAAGACAGTCTGCAATGCATGCAAAGAAAGCGTCAGCATGGGAGGAACTTTTACTTTGTAAAACCTCTGGGAGCAATTTTTGATTCATTCGTTTTTTATTTAAATGTTTTCACTGAACTTTATTTAACAAGTTGCAGGGAACTTGCCGTATATGATGTTGAAAGGTTCGGTTTTGATTAAACATTTGTCAAAGGCATTTAAACAAAGTTTTGTGTTCAAGTTTATTATATTCCAAATTCTAAATTTTGACAGAAATATTGTCATTGTCATTGTAAATGCATATCAGTTCCAAGTATCTGTCATCAGACTCATTAAGTGCTAATAATCAGTCTTTCCATCTGCCCCAAAAAAACAATATCTGTCGATCATAAACTGCCATAAAAGGAATTCATTTTTCTCTCTGTGAGCAGCATGCTGTTGTTCACACCTGCTGGTTCTGTCTGAACAGAGTGCAGGCCTCCTGAAGGATGTATTTTCTCTCCGCCTCTGTGTCACTTGCGACTCCGCTCTGTGCCTGCCAGCTTCGGGCGATGCGAAACACCCGCATGTACAGAGACAACACCGTACTGCGAGTGGAGGTCGTCATCGGGGCTCAAAAATAGTAGCTACCTGCACAAGGAAGTCATTTAAATTAGTACAGAAAGAAATACTGGCATTACAAATCATTTTACTGTTTTCTCTGCGTATAAAACTCAATTCCTGCTCACAGATATCTTTTTGTGAACAAGCCTGAAGGCATTACAATAATGATTACACCCCTATGTCAGTTAAACTTAGAGTCATTTTGTCAATTTATCGGTCTGTACTATGGGACACAGAATAAAACAATAGGACTCTGATGTTGATACCACTTTGTTGGGCATCACTTATAGTTTTGAACAAGTTACCAGAGAATAGAATAATTCCTGGTAATTAAATCTAATTAAATCTGTAAGGAGGCTGTAAATCAAGGGCTGTTGGACATCTATGAATCCCTTACCTTGAGCACAGGTTTCAAAGGTTTAAACACATGTGAGAAGTGTCTGAACGAAGAACAAGAAAGCTAATATCTTTCTAGGTTTTATAGTGTTAAACGTAAACACCATGTAAGCAAAACAAACAAACAAACAAAAAAAGAAATTACAATTGTCTAGCATAAATTCATACAAGAATAGCCAAAGAACCCCTGGACATCTGGGACAGTTGCTTGCTATGGTTGGTCCAGCTTTGAGTGATCCCAACATTCAACACTAGATGTCCCTAAAACCAACACAGAGCTGTTTTCCAGTCATGGCTTGTTACATGACTGACCGTGAGGTATCAATAGTATGTGTTTGGATTAAAGGACGTCTTAAGGATAATGTCAATAACGCATTTGTATAAACACTTTGGTTCCTAAACAGAAAACATGATGTAATACTTCAGCATCACTTGTCAACATGAGGCTAGTTATCCCTGAGCATCCTGCAGACTGCGCCTATAAGACGTCTGCAGCCAGAGAAGCGAGATCAGATAGCTACACGAGTGCTGTTCACACTGTATTAACGTTACCGTTCATTGTGTTTTACGGTTAATTTAATATTACAAACCTTGACCTACCGACTGTGTCTGAGGGAGAGGCTATTTCCACAGAAGCTTCCTAGGACAGCACAAACACATTTGTCGCCTGATGATGACGTTGTCTCCAAAGTGGTTTTTAAATACGACGCTGAAGTTAGCTTTCGATTCATAGCTTCTGATTTCAAATTAGCATTACGTTTAAAGTAAAGCCTCAACGCTACCTGAAACCCACTTTCAAATGTGTGAAACCTTTATTCTATTTGTGAGAATGCAAAAAGGATGATTTCACTGTATTTTTCACATGTTAAACACATTAGACCAGGCCCAGATGAAAAACCAATCTACTACTACTACTACTAATGATAATAATAATAATAACTTTATTTATGTAACACCGTTAAAAACAAAGTTTATAAAGTGCTTTAACAAACAAAGCAAAGCAGAGTTGGAATACATAGATGGCAATACAACAGGAGAATGCCAAACAGCCCTATTGAACACCAGTGAGAAGAAACTAGGGCAGAGTGAGGAAAAACTTCAAACCAGATGACAAATAATGAAAGATGCAGGACACATAATGTCAGTATGAAATAATACAAAGAAATAGACCAAAGTCAACAACAACAAAAAACAATAAAAGCAATAAAACATCAAGTAAAATGAAATAAAATAGATAAAACATGAAATTAAAATATAAAAGAAATAAAAAAGACTTCATCACATAAAAGCAAGTCTACTATTCTTAGTCTTCTCAAAGCTGGACTAGATTATCACAGAGGGGCTAAAGATGATTTAAAATACAGTTTCAGATTTGTGGAAGATATAGTTAAATTTACTTTTACTTTTTTTCCATTTTCACAAATGGAATAAAGTTTTCACAAATCTGAAACTGTGTTTTGGATAATCCTTATTCTCACTGGGATAATCAAGTCCAGGTTTGACCTGTTCAAGTAAAGGCTATTGGTTTACGATGGACATCTGAGCCAGTGTGGACCAGTTGTGGAAAAACTCAGTAAAATTTCCCTTTTTTGCATTTGCACCAACAGAATATAGTTTTCACAAATCTGAAATTGTGTTTTAAATAATCTTTAGCCTTTTTACAAATAGAATACAGGTTTCACAAATTTGAAAGTGGGTTTCAGACACGGTTGAGGCTTCACTTAAAACGTCAAACATGCTTTTCACCACGGTAAGAGGTGCAAAAAGCCGAAAATCGGCTGTTGAACAACGCAAATACATTTCCCTTAATTCTGCCCTTACCTGCTGAATCAGAAGCTACGAATCGGAAGCTAACTTCAGCGTCGTGAAGGCTGCTTGTAAAAAAAAAAAAAACAACAACGAAAAAATAAACGATTGCCTCCACTTTATGTCTTAGAGAAAGTTAAAGATGTTTTGCGAGTTTAAAGTGGTAGCATAATCTTTGCAATTATATATTTAAAGACAGAGTTTAAGCCATTTCAAATGAGTTACAAAGAGGTTTTGACATATTTTCCAGCGCTCAATATTATTCTCTCGAGTCTCTGCAAAATGTCATCAACAAAACACATGCGTCAGTAATTGAGTTAGTGGTAATATACACATTTGGGTATAATTTAATATTTCCAAGCGCATGACTTTGTTAAAATGAAAAGATGTAGCTTTTCGCTGCCATCGGTGCGATGAGGATCAGCTGTTTGGCTGCTTGTGGGCAGGGGAGGAAGTGATGCAGGAAAATGCCCACAATGTAGCTACACTCAATGACTAAAAGGGGGAAGCACAAAGAAATTGGCTGCTTTAGTCCGAGGTGGTGCTTTCACTCACTTCAAAGAGCGAACATAATTTAAACGGACCCAAAAGCATACGCTGGTTGCTAGATTTTTACTTATTTACTCCTAAAAGCGGAGTTGAAATCGATTTTGATGGGGAAGTTTTTTGTCAGCTAGTTAGCTAGCAGTCTGAGTTAACGCGACGAGTTTGCCTCAGTTCGTTTCTGGTCGCCACCTTTGCCAACTTAATAACTACTTAATTTGTACCGGCTCTCCTGAAGTGATGTACACCCAATTCCACATGGTAGAATTTCACAAAAAGGTAAGTTTCTTTACGATCTCGGTCGTGGTATTTCTCGGTGTCCTGGTCGAAAGACCTAGCTTAGCCGATGGCTAACTTTTAGTTAACCAAGCTGATGCTAGCTAGCTATGGCGACGTCGTCGGGGCCAGGCAGTTTTGATGTAAATGGCCCGGTGGCGGTGATGTCTCGCCAATCGGTAACTGCTACATAACAAGTACCATCTTAACGAGTGAATATAGTCAATCGCGAGGTGAAAATGGTTGTGAAAACACTGTTTACATAGCATTTTTTGAGTGTTGTGCATGTGCTGTTAAGCTCAGTTGATCCTGTTTGTGCTCGCCACTTCCCAACGAATATAACTTGGTAACATAATGCTAGCTAACGTTAGTGTAAGTCTGCGATCTAACTAAACCAAGGCTGAGTATTGACAACATTGTTTCGAGTACTCGTACTCTAGCTCAACTTTGTCACAGTGTTAGGACTTAACACGCTATTTGCTTTAATAAAAGTATAGTTGGACCCCGAAGTGTTTGGCTAACACAGCAGCCTAGCTTGATGATAATTAAAAATTCAATTGAAAAACTAGGCCGTCAGACTTCAATTATTCCGAGAACAGCAGTACCTGCTATATATAAATGGACAGTCTTGATGGTCAGTCGTGAAATACTGCATTTACTCTTCCTTACAAATATGTGCTGCCCAACAAAATCAGAGTTGCTTTTTGTAATTATACGCAGATCTAATAAATTATATTATTTGTAGTCATATTCCTGTATGGTACAATATGTAACAATATGGTAGAAACATTAGAATACTTATTTTTTTCAATGTGTACATGTCATTAAATTCTGGACTGATTTTTCAGTTGTATCTTCAAAGACATTTTTGCAAGAACATTTTGATCAAAGACACTGATTTACTACTAATATTCAAAAATCCAAATTTCTCCAAGAATGAACAGTATATAAATAACCGCTCATTAATTTGGCTAAGTTTTACATTCATAAAATCCATTTTTATATAAAGAAATTGCCCTCATATACCACCTTCAAAAAATCAGATCTAGATACATATATTTAAAGAATATCAAACTTGAAATATGAAATAAAATAACTAACCAAAACTGTTAGTTTGTGCAAATCATATAGCTTTATTATATACATATAAAACTAGTTAAGTAAATCCCAGCGTGTGCTCATGTGTTTATTTTGTTGTTTATTTTGTTATATTTTGTGTCTGTCTTGTTTGTGCCTTGTTTTCAAAACTGTTAAAACAAAGTTTTTTTTAAAAAACGGGCCATCAGACATCTATCAGATGTTTGTTCGGTGAAGTTGGCCACTGAGACATTGTCTGGACATGCCCTGTTTAGTGATCAGTGCTGTCGATTTACAGCCATGCTGAAATTTTTATCATTAATTTAAACCAAGAATTGTGGCTTGTCAAGATCAGTGATCGCCGCATGGTAAAAGTATAAGTTGGTTTTCGAAGCTGTGGATTTAACAATAGGTCATGATTTGGAACAAAAACAGGATTCAGTGCAGCTGTGCCCTGGGAGAGGTCTCTCACCGTGACAGAGTGCCCTTTAAATCCACACACCAAAATATGTTTTCAGTGGAAATGCTTTATGACCATTTTCTTTCTAGTAATAAACCAGTAATTTAAAAAAATCCTGCAGTGAAGCAAACGGTTTTGTCGTGCTCAAATTACATATTCATAGCATGTTGACAAAAATAGTCCTGCAGGTTTGGGAATGATTAGCTATCACTTTCTGCTTATGATGACAAGATAATGTGTCTTTTCAGCATTGCGGATGTCAAGGTCACAATGATGGAGCAGAGTAGAAAGACACTTTGATCTGTGGCTGATGCCGTCAGAGGGATTGTCTGTAAGTAATTTACTGCCCAGGTACTTTATAACTTATTAACACTTGATCAACTCTTTCATTTCACATGTGTAGAATATAGCGTAATGATAAGTTGCATTAACATTCCCATGAGATCAGGCAACATAGGGAATAATTGGGTAGGTAAACGAGAAGAATTAGATTATGCTTTTATATGTAATGTGTTTAATAACTCCAAACCCCAGGTTACATGTAATTTGGTTTTAATCACATTTGCATCCTCCTTTCCATAAAATATCAGAAGTTATTACTTACTTGTTGCATTTCCTGCAATTTAAGTATGATTCTCAATTAGTGCTGGGCAATATGTAGATGTCACAATATGAAACTAAATATTGTCTTAGATTTTGGTTATTGTAACATTGTAAGTGTCTTTTCCATGTTTTAAAGGCTCCATTAAAATAAAGTGATGTTATTTTAGAAACTCAATAGACTGTTCCAGCTGTTTTATTACTTGTCTTTACCCACTTAGTCATTATAGCCACATTACTGATGATAATTTACCAAAATTTTATTGTGTAAACTTTTTGTGAAAGCACAAATAGTCAACCCCGTAATATCATTGCAATATTGATATTGAGATATTTGTTCAAAAGTACTGTGATGTTTTATTTTCCCCATATTGCCCAGCCCTATTCTCTAGTTATTTTTATCACAACCTTAGTTACTGTGGCAACATGCAAGTTTCACCAGCAATGTTACTTTTCAGTGTGACGTTATTCCCCTTATCTTTTCCTTGCACATGTGCACTTAAAAGCCTCAAACCTAATTAACCTGGAAAGGGATAGACATGACAAGGTAATCATGCTTATTTTAACCTTTTTTATTTTATTTTTGCTGCCAAAGTTTTTAAATAATCACATTGCAGTTCATGTAAACACAATGATTAGTGTGAAATGGCTTTGGGAATATTTTTCAGTTTTTATTGGCAACCACAGTAGTGCCACAGTCTTGGTTCGTGGTTGATTTTTTCTAGCAAGTAAATAATTTCCGTGTTTACATTTTTATTCATCTGCTGCCAATATTGTGTCGTAAGGCAGCAACACTGTATATGCTGCCTGCTGTGAAACCTGGTAAAATGCCCTGAAACAGGGATTGTCTCATACTGTTTTCACTCCCGATGCCAAGCAAAGATAAACACGCCATTTATTTGGATATTGTACATAGAAGTATTATGAACTTTAACACAATGAAGCCAACATGTTTTGTAATATAGTGACACAAATCAAGGTATTTAGATGACCTATAAATGCCGATAAAACTTGGTGACCTGACAGAAACCAAAAAGAGGGCACGTTTCTTAGTGGCTCTGTGTAAAACAAACCAGTTCTACCTCTGTAGGTTTCTGTGGTTACCTGCAATGTTTTTTTCTTCTATCTTTTCTAGAAGTTTCTATGTTGTTCTGCACTGTGTATGTTTTGTATTTATACATATAGACAGTTGTTTTCTCTGGTCTTCACTTTTTAGGGTTTTTAAGTCTGGCATTGGATTGTAGCAGATTTGGCACAGGTAGTGTAACTTCTTCATCTTCAATGTAAAAAAAAACCTGTAGTTTGATTTAGTAGCCACAGAAATGTGGAACTTGACCTTTTGATTGTGAGCAAGACTGACTCAGTCTAGAGCCGCCCTCTATGAGAATTAACGTTTTTGAATTGTCCTTCCCGTCAGGCCTGAGGGTATGTTGAGACGTCTCGCAGGGCCAGAGAAGAGGCGTCTAGGTGGTTCGGACGGGGACTGAAGGTGAGGAGGAAAGACAGACGAGGGACCAAGGAGAAAGACATGGGTCAGTGTGTCACCAAGTGTAAGAATCCGACGTCCTCACTCGGCAGTAAGAGTGGAGACAAGGAGAGCGGCTCCAAGTCCCACCACAAGAAAGGAGGCAGCGCTGGTGGCGGTGGTGGGGGCCACAAAGAAGAGTCCAGTGCCCCGTGTAGCAAAGCCACCAGCGAGCTGTCGAATGGCACCAAGGCCTTGGAGGTTACAGTGGAGACACCCGTCATCCCCGCAGTGACGGGGGAATTGCGCAAGGATGAGTGTCTGGATGGAGACGGGCTGTCGATGATGCGCATTGAGGAGCTGTTCTGCTGCTACAAGGATGAACAGGAAGATGCCATCTTGGAGGAAGGCATGGAAATGTTTTGTAATGACCTGTGTGTGGATCCGGCAGAGTTTCGTGTGCTTGTTCTTGCCTGGAAGTTTCAAGCCGCCACCATGTGCAAGTTTACAAGGTAAGGTGGAGTTTTGGGGAATGGGGCGTGTTGTTGTCACTGGTATCTGTTTATCAGGATGAACTAGCATTACTACTGCTCAGTAATCTGCTGTTTCCTCATCCCAGGTGACTAAAACACTTAGTTTCATTTGTGCCTGCCCTTGTTTTATTCCCAAACTTAATTCTGATTTCAAGGGTTTATATACCTAAATACACACATACATTTATGTATATGTAGTATATTTATTTTGCTATTATGTTTGATAATTCTCAGTATGTCCTGGTTGATGTCAGTAGGTTCCTGCGGTTACCTGTGAGTTTTTTTTTCTTCCTTCTTTTCTAGAAGTGTTAAAGAAGAATCATTTTATTAATCCCTGGGGGGGAATTCTTTTCTCTTCACTCCTTGTTATTTTACACACACACACACACACACACACACAAATGAGCACACCAGAGACACACAGTTTAGTGAGACGTTAGAGAGAGATGGGGCTTCCTGTAGTCCTAGGTTGTTCAGCGAACGATAAAGGGGTTTGGTGCCTTGCCCATCGGCAGTGCCCAAAAGGTGAACTGGCCGAGGGCTGCCACGGTGATGGAATTTCTCCTGCAGTAATTAAGAGTGGCTCAAAAGTGAGTTTTTGCCATTTTTTGTTGTTTTGCAAATGAATTCAGTTACTGTAATTTCAGTGCTTTGTAAATAAGCCTTATATTCAGGATATCATCAGGTGTATTGCTTTCAAAATGTCGAAGATGACTTTGAAACAAATTATATGGCTTACTTGATTGTTAAATGCAAAACAGAGGGCAAAGAGGTGTTTTTTTCAGCTTAGGGGCTTTTGTTGCGTGTTGTTGCTAATGTTACACAATACCATCCCTCTAGTCAAAAACTGCTGCTGAGGGGAAAAGAAGTCATGGAGAGCTCCACCCACGCTGCGTTCACAGACCCGTAAACCCCCCTGAATTTACGGAGGGGACACAGAATGATACACACACATATTAAAAAAAAAAAAAGAAAGAAAGTTTGCTGTTGTCATCCTTTCCACATGGTAACTTATCACATGCAATGAGGAGTTTTTGTAACTGCTGCGAGTGAATAGGTTACATAAGGTTTTGACGTAGTCAGGCTGTTTGTTCAATAAACTCATCTTTGAAATAAAAATAATCGAGAAAGGGTTTGAACCAAATGCCTTGAAATCACCCTACGGCTGAGCAATATAGAGAAAAGCAAATATCACAGTATATTTTCCCAAATATCTTTATGGATATTGTGAAGATATTGTAGAGTTGGGAAATACTGTTTACACTGTTGTGTCTCTCTGTCACTATCATAATTATAAAAAAACCCAACTTCCTGCCACCTGTGTCATAAAACTGGTTCTTCTCTTCTCTGTGACATGCTCTATCTTTGTTACCCCAAGTGAGAACTATATAACAATTCTCTAAGCTAAGTACTTAGAGAATTACTGAATATTGTAATGAATATTGTAATGTTTTAAGTGTTGTCATTTCTGGGTTTTAAAGGTCAAATTACAGTAAAGTGATTTAATTCTTTGAACTTACAAGACTTTTCGAGCTGTTTTATTTTTTCCCATCACCCACTTATTGATTACATCCACTTTACGGATGATTATTTATCAAAAATCTCATTGTGTAAATATTTTTAAATATGAAAGCACAAACATTCAATTGTGCAATATATTTGTAATATTCATATCAAGGTTTATTTGAGGCATTTATGATTACTGGTTACATACAGCCTGATTTTGTCAAAGCCTTTGTTTATTGTAAGCTATCTGCACCCTACGCAGCAGTTACAAAAACTCCTCAGTGCACTTGATAAGTCATTCTGTGGTAAGGATGATAACAGCAAACCTTTTTTTTTTCTTCTTTTAAATGTGCGTGTCCCTCTGTATCACTCTGTCTCCTCTCTAAATTCAGAGGTTTTAGCAGTTCTGTGAACGTAGGGCAGGCAGGGTGTATAATTGATAATTTGATCCGTTTAAAGCTGATCAGATTAGGTCTATGGATGAGAGGAGCAGCTGCTGCAAGCGATTGCTAACTTTTAGACCCAGCACAATGAATGGTTAAGTTTCACTTTCAATGTGCCTGGCATTCTGCTGCTCCATCTGTGCCCAGAGTGCACTTGTCTCTCTTAGAGGTACAATGGATAACCAACGGTACATATATGTTTCAACAGCACGGTGAACGGTCCAGCTCCAAAAATATAAAATTTATTTGTGGCGGCAGATGTTTTAATCAAGGCGGCCTGCCACAGATAAGTAAATGAGCGTAAAACCCTGCACTTCTTAAGTGCTGCATTAGTGATTTGTTCATGCTGGGGATTATGAAAGGCAGTCCAAATCTTCCTGCCACAAAGAGTCAGTATAACATTATTTATTAATATGTAGGTATTGGCTATTAAACACATAGATAGACACACAAATGGACTGACTTTACTCATTTTTATGTAGGCAATGTAGCATGGTATTAAGATAAAGTATTGGTTCACCTCCACATGACCAGCATTGCGTCTAGTTGCAAGTTAGTGAGAATTTCACCCCTTTTCACTATGCCCAGGGCTGCTGGTGTTGGTGTTAATGAATAATTAAAAAATGAAACAACAAATTTTGGGTAAATGTAAAAGGTTTTTAGAAATGCAGAAAAATATAGATGACTTTAAAATTGGCCAGTAATTTAAGCTTTCAAGGAGAAAGTATATTATTCCTGTAATAAATGACACACTTAAGCACTTACAATTACCAGACAAATCACCCATGGGGAAGGCAGAGCATAAACTGCACCTGGTTTAAATCTGGCCTGGGTCTCTCTTTTTGCATCTCTTTCTCTCTTATTTCTAGTCATCTCTCCAACGTCACTACCAAGTCAAGATAACATGCTGCTCACAAAAATATCACACACCCCTAATAACTAACTTGATGCCTGATAAATATACTTCTAGCCACAGAAAATACTTCCCCTCCTTGCACTTTCACATTTTCTAGTCTTCATTGTGCCATATCCATCCCACCTAACACACACACACACACACACACACATAACACACACATAACACACACATGCACACAGTTTTCATCAGGTCGACTGAATACAGGCGCACACACACTTTCCCACTGTCAGGTAGGGGGGCACACAGGAAATGGACTCCCATTGCAGTTAGTGTTGGAGGTGAATAGGGCTGCCTGCTGGATGGGTCACTTGTCACTGCCCCCACCCCCTGATTTTTTTTTTTTTAACCTCAGCACTTTTCTATCCAGAGGCTTTGGACAAAACCACACTCTGGTTACCAACATGTTTCATTGTCAACTGATGTTTACAGAAGCTGTTTATATTACATTTGACTTTGAGAGCCTATATTGTTTAAGAGCCCAGTAAACAAAGCATATCTGCCTAAAGTGAAATTATGTTTGTCAGTGTAATATTGAAAGGATGAATGGTTTTCAGCACATTTTTAAACATATTCCTTAAATTGCAAGGAGCAAAGCCTCATTCGCTGCTGACTGTGGTGGTGTTACAGAAACATGGTCATCCAGTGTTTGCTTTTGATGACTTCATAATGTTTTATTGTAGTTCTCGCTAATTTTAACTGCTAGTTATGCTGCCTTCCAGTCAAAGTCAGAGGTTGGAATTTGCCAGTTGAAATTTAAAACCTCCCCGAGCGTTCCAGGTGTACAACAGTCAACGTAAACAAAAAACAAGGCTTACCATGACAAACTGATTTTTCTTTGGCAAGGGTGCATACAGTTAAACTTTCCAATTTAAAAAGACAGATGTTTTAACTAAATGAGTGACATTGATATATACATTACACATACTCCAATACATACATATATACATTTTCGGTACCTGTGTTCCCATCTAGTTACATCAGTCACCATAAATCAGACCAAATATGCCAGCTTGAAAAGGTGCGTTTTCAAACGGGATTTGAAGGGTGTCGATATATATTCTAACATCAATTTACATGACATTACAAATATACTTTATATTGCCGTTTAGTTGGCGAATTACCATTTACAACATGCGTTTCCATGGGCACTACCATCATGTGACATCAGACCACTGCTTCTTCATGAAGTCTGCAGATGGTTTTGCCCTCAGTTTATGAGTTGGAACTCCGACTTAAATTGTAATTTTTCAGAAGGAGGTCATAAGTTTTCGAGTTCTGAGGGTGTCTGTAACACAGCGTTCATTCTTGTGATGTTTTTTTAAAAAGTGAAATGATCCACTATCATTCTGGGGCTGTGTTCACAAACAATCTGAGATTACTCTCAAAAAGCACCTAACTTAACCTGAAAACTTCTAGCAAGGAACACTTGTTTAGGAATGATTTTGGAAATATCTCAGAGTAACTCTGAGCTCAGAGGGGACGGAAACTTTTATCTTCGTGAGGAGGTGTAGTTGACCTCGTTGTTAGGTATGACACATTCTTTTAACTGATGTGATTGGTTGTTATAGACGCGCCCTTCTGTGAGCATGCAAGGTGTGGACACCCAGTCGAGACAAAAATAAACTGTCACAATATGAGACTGCACTTTTTATGAGATCACTCTGCTGCACTGTAACGTTTTTCCCGTTGCAAATATTTCAGAGCAGTGATCACTTTGTTTTCAGCATTGAGTTGGGTTGGAGATGTGGGTGCATTTCTAAAGAGATCGACCACAAACGTTATCCCAGCATTTCATAAAGTCACTGTCATTGGAAATATTTTTCCTACCTTAGTGTCTTTCTGCCATTTTCTCCTCTGCTTAAGAAACTCTTAAGCCTCTTAAAAGTCCTCTTATCTACTCTTAACAGTTTTTTTTGTACCTTAGAAGCTCCCTTAATAAGATGCTTTGTAAATATCTTTAATCTTTACCCGGATCAAGTCTTAACTTTGAGGGGGAATTCTTAGAAAACTAAGAATTTTCTAAGGATTTTGTCAATTGGAGCGGCTTTTTAGAAGCTTTGTGAATACGGCCCCTGATGTCCGATTCTGTTTTCTTTGTGTCACCAGGAAAGAGTTTGTTGAGGGCTGCAAGGCCATCCAGGCAGACAGCCTCGAGGGTATCTGCTCACGTTTCCCCGCCATGCTGCTTGACGCCCAGGGCGAGGAGAACTTCAAGGACCTGTACCGCTTCACCTTCCAGTTTGGCTTGGACGCTGAGGAGGGCCAGCGCTCTCTGCAGCGTGAAATCGCAATCGCCTTGTGGCGCCTGGTGTTCACCCAGGACTCGCCCGCAATCCTGGAACACTGGCTGGACTTCCTGTCGGAGAACCCCTCAAGTATTCGGGGCATCTCAAGGGACACGTGGAACATGTTCCTCAACTTCACCCAGGCTATTGGGCCTGATCTGAGCAACTACAGCGAGGATGAGGCCTGGCCCAGCCTCTTTGACACCTTCGTGGAGTGGGAGTTGGAGCGCAGGAAAAAAGAGGAAGAAAAAGCACTGATGGCAAAGGAGGAAGAGGGGAGGTGTACTGAGACAGAGTGTTCTCCCACCACAGATAGACTCGAAACAGAGGGAAGCCGCGGCTCACAGACGTGGGGGGGCCACTGACCAGGAATCAAGGAGTATTTGTAAGGGAGAGAAGAATATGATCTACACCTGAACTATACATCTGTGAATCATTGGATGAATATTAGTATTACCATTACGGCTGTTCATTTCGCTCTCCTTTTCTGTCGGGGTGGGATTCCTGCTTTGCACCCTCATTTATTTGGTTTTCGAAAGGGCTCTAAGAACTATTGTGTTTTAAGCACTTCTATTTAAGTTATTGTTTTACTTTTTTTCTCCTCCCATGTGTGTTTTTAGTAACTGGACATGTTGTCCATTTTAACTTCCACCTACCTACCATAGCCCCAGCAGTTAGATCAGTAAAAGCTTGGTTTTTAAAAAAAAAAAAAACAAGGCAAAAGAAAGCCATAACCTTTTTTTTTTCCACAATTATCATCTAGACAGTTCTTTTTGACCTGGTAACACTGCTGATATGTTTTGTGCAAGGAAATACTTAAGTAAAAAAGAAGAAGGGAAATTTTGGCAACCTGTCCACACATAATTTCTTATGATCAAAACATGACATTTACTATAAAGGTCAGTAAAATCATCTTGATTTGACTAATCTAGTTAGGTTGTATGCTTTTATCTTGCAGTGCTGTGAGGATGAATTGCACTCGTATTGCCTTCACAACTGTTGCAATTTACATGGCAAACAGTAACGGATTACATTTCTGTCACTAGGGCATTTTGTTTTTAAAGATAATACAAAGTTGTAATATCCATTTTCAAATGCAAGCTGGTTTCCGTGGTAACAAACCCACCCTCTCCTCTGTGTTGAGTGTTTTTGAGTGCTACTAGTGCAGTGAGCGGCTTAGCTTGTTTAAGCAGCTAGCTGTGCTTCCCTTTTGACCTCGAGCATCCATCTATCATTTTTGATGTCCACCTATTTTCAAGAAGCGGTTAAGTGTGTACAACACAATGATGCTGGCTTTTCTCAAGATGCCTCGTTGATCTCATTTTAGGAATTCTGTAACTCAAATCAGCTAAAGCTAGGTCATGGTCATTTCTCAATAGATGATGCCTAAACCTACGTTACATTCAGGACCGTTACACTGGGCGCTACACAACTTATATTGTTTACCTTCAGATGTTTATGAGTCTTCACATCCTTGAATTGCTATACATAAAAAATGTGCGCACTTCACAGATAATGTCGAGTGCTGCTGGTGATGGTTGTAATGGATTGCACAAAAAAACCCAATGGCATGCTTAGTCGCTATACTTGCAACGCTTTGCAGAAAGATTGATGTCAACCACATTTTTTCCAAACTGTAGATTGATCTTAAGTATAGCCCAGGGTGTTTTTGGGATGAGTGAATGGGCGTTAATTAGACATACTGGTTAATCAAGAGTCTGTGATATGGGTCCAGTGTGGTAAGAGGGTGGCCATAACCTGATCTGTTTGGTTTACATCTACAATGGTTTTATTTCAGACCCCCTTTGTCCTTTTTTATATAAAATGTATTGATTTATAATAAATAAAAACAGTGTTGAACTTTTGACTGTTGACCATGGAAATGTGTGTGCTTTTACTTCAGGGATCCCCTTAACCCATTCATTGCCCTCGTCCATTCTAATAGACAAAACCTTTCAAGGATGTCTTGATCTATAACTGTCATCTGACTCTACTCAAATGCACATGCTTATTTGACGGGATTACAATGCTTTTCAGTCTCTAAATCATATTAATGAGGAACACAATCTGTGTTACAAAAAAGAAGAAATTTAAAAAGTTTTATCACAGTGCAGGTGACGTTAGAAGCCAAAAATGGCTTATGGAGATACCTCCCCTATTAGATACCTATAATTATTTATAAAAAAAGAAAAAGATAAGGACAAAGATTGCATAACTGATCAAAATTTCTAGATTAACCAAGAATACAAAATTGATAAATGAGCTATGAGTCTATGTTTCAGCCATGTTTTAAGTAAACATGAGATGTTATATTAATTATACATGTCAAAAAATCATATTAAAGACTGAAAGCTTTTACTCAGGATGTTTTCAGAAAAATCCATCTACTGGGAAACAAATAGGGAAAATACTGTTCAGATTTGATTTTCTAATGCTACAATCAGCTTTTAATGCATCTAATTGATTATGTTCTCAGAATATTTATCTCTGGAGGTTTCCCACATTCTGTTTTCAGGAAATGCTTCAGAAATTAGGAATATTTTGAGTCAAAATGACAAAAATGAAAATATATCCGTAGCAAGTTTTAAAGCACTACTTTCTTTGTTGATATGAGTTAACACATTAAAATTCCTTTATAATAAAGTGAAGAAATTAGTTGCAAGTTTATGAGTGATCAATTGTGTTCATAATGGTAATTTATTATAAAATACTTCAAAATTCTTTTTAAGTAATACAGAAAATTTTATTTTTTCTCCCAGTAATAAACTTAAAAACATGTTCATAATTATGGTAACAGTACATAACACTTTAAAATTCCCTTTAAATTATGTAAAAAATGTAATTTTTATGATTTATCAAAATAAAAATGTGTTCAGAAATATGGTAATTACATACTTAATTCCCATAATTATGGACTCATGTTTTTAAGTTAATAACCCATACAAGTTAGTTTGTTCCAACTAATTAAATTGTTTAAAACTAATGAAATTAAAATTGTTAAGTGTGATGTACTTGTAGCCATATTTATGAACACACTTTTTAAGATAATTATATAATTATTAGACAGAAAGTTGTTCCTACAATTTTTCCCCACATTATTTAAAAGGAATTTTAAAGTGTTAATTATTCATAATTAATAAATAATTTCTGCCTCAACATTCTTCGTTCATTGGAATGGACAGAAGAAGAAAAAACACAATAAATTATGCAAAAAAAATGCTTTTATGAGCACATTTAGAGTAGAAATGAATCATTGCAATATTTTTGTGTGTGTGTGTGTTTTGAACATAATTGCATAATGAATGGGTTTATTTCTTTCCAGTCTAATACCATGCTGATACAGAATGACCTGCTTGCATACCTGTGTGCTGACAGCTCCAGCAGTGTGGTTTTGGAGGGTTTTGGAGGGTTTTGTGGAGGCTTGTCTGGATGTCGGAGCAGCAGCAGGCAGGGAGCTGACAGGCGGGGGCGTGGCTCACACTGATGCGGCTCACACCATTGGTGGACAGCTGGTTACCAACCAACACTACACTCTGGGCACATGAGAAAACACAGAAAAACTCGTTAATTTCAAAGCCAATGGCTAACAAAGTGCCGTTTTACAGGGACAGTAAGTTGTTTTCTAATATTTACTAGAAACAGAGTAAATGGTGTACGACAATATAAGAGCCAAAGCCTGCTTTTGTGTCATTTAACGTTGACTAGATACGTGCTAACGCTGACTAGCTAGCCTCTCAGTTTGTTATTAGCGTCGGTGCTAAGTTAGCTGTTCGGCTGCTAGCTAACGTTGGCACTAACCCTGAGGACGGGAGTTAATTTATGAAGGAAACCGTTAACCCCAAATGCTACTGGAAACTGACAACAAAAAAGCGTTAGCTCGGCGTGTAGTGTTAACACAGTCACATTTCTACCGTGTTAGCTGTTAATGCAACACAAATCAATATAGTTAACCAGCAAAGGTTACAACATCTGTCGGGTTAGCGAAGCTGTTTTAAGTTTTGTCGAAAAGCTTGCTGTAACAACAGAGGTGACGTTAAGCTTGGAAACAGAGGATATTTCGTTTTGTTGAATCGTCCATCGGGTGAGGCGACATTTTTAACGAACTGCATTCAATGAAATATAGGTTTCATGTCACAGGTAACCTTGGAGTTCTCATTATGTTTCCCCGCAGTGCTAATCAAAAACAACACAGATTTCAATGATATTTTTGGAGAATCATCGGCCCTCTCCAAAATATGGGATAGGATTATCTGAACAGCATCATCTGCAGCCACACAATGGATAACGAGGTAAGATCGTTTTATGTAACGACTCATCTGCTCTGTCATTTTCATCTTAACATCATCTGTCATTTCACTCGACATGAGAAACCATGAAGAAGCTCTTTTAATTCTCAGGGCATTGATCGGAACAGTGCATGCCATATTTTACAGCAGGTGCCTCTCTGTTTTTCTACACTGTCACTAACAAGTACTCTCTGTTCTCTCTTCAATTTTCTTTGCTTCTCTTCTGCTCCTGACATTGACAGATGCTTAGTTGACTTGTAGGAATTAAGTAAGGGGCTTTGTGATTTTTTTGCTTGTCTTGCATGGTGATTTATAAAAAAATAGAAAAGCATGAGCTGTCGGTGACTGTGTTATGTAGACAACTGATGCTCCTTCCAAGACAAACTTGTATGTGTAATTTACCCCTCACTGATGTTCAGAGCCAACATTTTAAAGACTGGCACGTGCAGATATCTGATGTTTTAATGATGAGTCTAGTGTTGTCTGAACAAAAATTATCTCGATTTTAGACCCTTTTGTTGGACCTTCACTATGAGATTCAGGGTTTCCACAGTCATGGAAAACCTGGATAAGACAGTGAATTTCACAATCACATATGCAAATCTTGGAAAAGTTATGAAATTGGTAAAAATCATTGAGAGTTTTGATAATTGTCATTGAATTATTAACCCTTTGAAACCTAATCAAATTTCCTTGATTTCTTTAAAAATGGGAAGAAGGCAATAAGCTGCTTATTAGAAGAAATGACCCAAAAATAGTAAGAAATTAGTAAAAAGGACAAAAAATTTACCTGAAAATTATCCCAAAAAGAGAACAATTCTGCAACATAATTTAAACATATAAATATTATTATTATTATTATTATTATAGAAATATTATTATTATTATTATTATAGAAATAGTTTTCTTAATACTTTCCCCTTGCTTTTTAAAAATAAATTCATTAATAAAATATTATTTTGCAATTTGCCAGATCTTTCTTGCCAAGTTGCTTATTGCCTTTTCCCCATGTTTTTGAAAGAAATCAAACCAATTTGCTCAGCGCTTCAAACACTTGTGAAAGATGTCTGAACATTGACAAAAATCAATGTAGATCTAGGATAAAAACCACTGAAAGTTCTGGAAATCATGGGTTAGGGTTAGGGTTATGACACCTTTACAGTAATCTATGGTGGATAACCATCCACAGAATGTAACAACAGAAAATTTATTTCCTGTAGATGTTGACGTAACGTTATGTGTGACAATGATTTGTCTACCATCACATGCATGTTTAAATTTTCTCCTGGCATTGCCTCTTTCTCTTGTTTCATTATGGATCCTTGAAAAGTCATGGAAAAGTTTTGAAATCCATGAAAACACGTGGGAACCCTGGAGACTCTGGCTGATGTTATAGATGTATTTTTTACAATAAAAAAAATCTTGTAAAGCATGGCTTTTAAACTAGAATGGTCAGTTGTTTGTCACGCTCTAGTTACATTACATTGCAAGTAATGGTTAACGGCAGAGATTTTAGAGATGTTAGTTTCTTTAAAAGGGCTTTATGTTTTATGCATGGACACATCAGAACAAGATGTAATAGCTCTTGTCCCAGTCACTTTGTTACCATTGCTGTGCTCACACCTGATGAGAACAGGGTAGCACCACATTTTAAAGAAGAGCATGCATTTGACATGGCATGGATTCATAAAAGTGCTGGAGTTGCTCTACAGGGATCTTAGTCAATGCTGAGTCCATATTTTCTCCACAGTGTGTGCATATTTTCAGCAGTACCAGGCCCTTTTGCTTTGATCACTATTCAAACTTATCTCAAAATGAAAAGTCTTGCAGGCTTTTATAATATAAGGGACAATTCACCCTAAAATCAAAAATACATTTTTTCCTCTCACCCATAGAGCTAATCATCAATCTAGATTTTTTTGGTGTGAGTTGCAGAGTGTTAGAGATATCAGCTGTAGAGATTTCTGCCTTCTGAAACTAGAAAAAAAAAAATGGTTCCATGTCTCTTAAATTTGAAAATTTGATGCTTTTCTTTGTCATACATGATAAAAAAAACTGAATGGCTTTGGATTTTTAGACTGCTGTTTGGATAAAACAAACCATTTGAGGTCCTTACCGTGGGCTCTGGGAAATTACACAGGGAATGTTTCACCATTTTCTGACATTTTATTGACTAAACAATTAATCAAGAAAATTATTGGCTGATAACTCAGTACTGAAGATAATTGTTAGCTGCAGCCCTTGACCCTACCACATTGCATACAGACATGTTTTGTCTATCTACCATGTAAGGTAAACATCGTGACACACTGCATGTGCTGTATTGATGTTTTATTTACTCAAGACTGGAGGAGCAATTTGCTTGCTTAAATTTTGTGATGTACAGAATAAAGTGGATATTGATTGATGTCTGTGATTGTGAGTACTTGTGCAACAATGAGGTGTGTAGTGACAGTCTGTTCTCCTCAAAAAGCTGATGTAGGCTTTTCTGACTCTGCATTGTGTGCATGTGTGTGTGTATTTGTGTGTGTGTGTGGGGGGGCTTCTTTAAGGAGAGTAAGGCGTGCCAAGGAGAGAAGCTGGCCTCTGCTGTGGACGACACTCTGGATGAATATTTAATCGCCCTCCAGCACAAAAACAGGTGAAGTGTGAGCACAGGCTGCTGGGGAAAGACAGATTACATTTCACCAAGGAGATACACAACTCCTCCACGACTTTCAGCGCTGCCTAATAGGAGCACTGATTGGTTTCTTGCTTTGAGATCAACTAAATTAGTGTGTGAAATGTTGAAGAGTGGAGATGAGAAAAGCTTGAAAATGTGTACTGAATCTCGATCACAGCCATCTCAGCTATTCGATACACTGCCAGATATTTATACATTATTGTGAAGGTAGACATTGTTTTTTGTTTGTTTTTTTTTACCTTCAGGATCCTAAAGCGCCTTAAAGTCAAAGACCCCAGGGAGATTGAGTTGGAAAAGCTTGAGCAAGGTTTTTCCATTTATCTTAACGGAGCCAATGCTGAAGCCAAAAGGAAGCAGCCCAAAAGCTCCCACCACAAGTCTGTTGCCTCCCCACCTGCTTGGAGGCCTGCGCGTACAGCAGGTATGCTGCTGCTGCTGCTGCTGCTGGACCAAAATAAACCTACAGACACTCAGAAGCAAAAACTATTACATAAGACCTTATTATTGTTTTACCTCTCTATTGTGCAGTGACTGTTCTCAAGTGTTCAGTCATTTTTACACTGAATGGAAGGTGCCACCTCATACAACACATATTTTTGTTGCTTCTGTCATCTTCAGACCATATGGAGCACAAGCTAATAGCCACCACTCCTCAGCCGGTAGTTTGCATGGTATGATCTCATGCCCAGTGAATAAATGATAGTGACAGTTGTAGCTGGCAGCGAGGTTTTCGTTCTTCCCTTTATATGCTGTGGACCATCTGCGTATGTGACTGCATGTTCCTTTTCCTCTGAGGCAGTAGTGTGCTGCAAGCTGCTCATGTTCCTTTCTGTGCTGTTACTCAGCGGCAGATGTCTGTCGAAGCGCCTACCAGTTAACTGAAGATAATCTGGAGCAGACTCACAGGAAGAGGAGCCACACTGCCCCAGGAAAGGTCCAGAGGAAAGAATGGGTGCAGGTAGAGGATCCTTAATTAAATCTCTGATTGTGGTTTTTTGTTTTCATATGAAAGAGCTCATACTAAATATTTCCTCTTTTGTCACGAGTGCAGGATTCTGTCAGAATTCGAGCAGAGGAAGGACCAAGTTTGCAGATCTCCCCAGAAAATCGATACTTTGAGGATTTTGAGACCTATGAAAGTGTAGACATGGAGGTAGAGTGAAAACATAACAATGCGTACTAGGCCTGTGTGTGTGTGTGTGTGGGTGGGTGTTTTTTTAGGGGAGGGGCTATGTGTCAGATGCAGCTGTCTGTACTACTTAGCATCTCTCCATCTCTGCCATTTCCCCTTTATCCAATCACGGTATTTCATACAGAGCTCCAGTCCTCGCTCGCCTCGTAGCCCCTGCTCTCCAAGAGACACCTGCAAAGTGCCCCGCTCCTTCAGCTCCAGGCATGACAGCCAAGGAGGCCAAGCAAATCAGGAGCACAATGAGAAGGTGCTTCTTAACCTTGAAGAAGTAAAGGTGAGCAGAAGAAGAAATATGCACAATGTCTTATTTCATCTTGTCAAGTTGGCATGAGATGTAGTGAATCATCTAAATTTGTGTCATGCTCCTGGGTATTAATTTATGATGCTTTTTCAGTGGCAGTCCTACAGATCATGAGCTTAAACTGTCAGCGTGCATGTGTGTATGTTTTACTCCTGTGAGCCCGTAACATTGATGTCTGCATGCATGCATGCATACATAAACCCTGACCTTTGTAAACCAGGTTCTGCGTCGGAGCCTGGAGGTTAGCATGCGGCGAAGCAGTCGCGACTCAGCGGGGGAGGAGTCGGACGAGGAGTGGGTGGAGGAGCAGATTGAGAGGGAGGAGAGCACTGAGAGTCTGGATGAACTGGGGCTGCCTCTCTCCTCCTCCAAGTCCTCCTCCAGCCCTCGGCCCAGCGGCTCCCACAATCATTTTGACTCAGCAAACCTCATTGTCCTGGACTTTGGACCCTCAAATAAAGGTAGGCTTCAGTATCAACTTTCATATGTGAATTTTTTATTGTTTAGGGTAGTCTTAATTGCTTAAACTGGTTCCTTCTCCTCCCTATCTACGCCATCAGCACTGATCTCTACACATGCAGAGAATAGATAACTACAATAGCTATCTGTACACATGTCATGTGTTGTGTTAGACAGCCCACAGCCCTTTTATATCTACAAATTCATATATTCCAACATATTCCAAATATGAATTTTTTCCTCACTTTCATATTCTACATTTTTCTAGGTCGTAAGATTGAACGCTCTCTGTCTGCAAAAAGGAAAGAAAACACTGACACCTTTATACCGACCAAGCCAATGTTGGTGAAGAGTAAAACATTAGATAGGCAACCCTCCAAAGACAGCTGGGATGGTCAGAGTAAGTCTTTTAACATTTTCAAATGTTAAATTGTTTAAATGTAAATTTGAACAAGTTCTTCAATGGCAAATCTTCCATGTTGGAATAAAACTCCTATTTTAAAAGTGTTTCTGCTGTATAGCATGGGGCACGATTGTTGTTTAAAAGATGTGTTGGTTCTTGCTTCAGGGCCGAGGAGTCGGGTGGAGAGGCCCCTGTCAGCAGCCAGAAAGGCTTCTGCTGAGGAGCGAGACTCAGAGGAGATGGCGTGCAGGGTGCGACAGGCCATCCAAAGAGAAAACCATCCTGTACAGGGTCCTGAACTCTTCAGCCGCAACACAGTTAGTCCGCCCTACACTGTACACATCCTACCTCCACTCAGTTTAGGCCACTACTTATTTAGATTTTTATGTGTCTGTGCCAGTGACAGCCATGGCCGGAGGCATTATGTTTTAGTGTTGTCTATGCGTACATACATCCCATTCTTGTGAGAACAGCATCTCAAGAAAGCCTTAAGGTTTTTTTTTCTTCAATTTGGCACAAGCGTCAACTGGGACTCAACGATGAGGTGATTAGGTTTTGATGGTGAAAGGTCAAGGTCACTGTGTCCTTGCATTCATCTCATGCTTGTCAACGTGATGTCTAAAGAAGGCCTTGAGGGACTTAACTCAAATTTGGCCGCTTGAACTGAAAGATGAACTGATGGGATTCTGGTGGTCAAACATCGAGGTCACTGTGTGTCACAAAACATGTATTTGACAATAACTCAAGAATTCAAATGCTTGTTATAACAAAATTTCACACAAATGTGAAATGGATTAAAATGGCATAGTGATGACCTTTTATACCCAGTAGTTCAAAGGTCAAATTCACTGTGACATTATAATGTTCTGCAAAAACACTTTTCTGGCCATTATTCATTGTCATAACTCTGAATTTGGTGTCCACTTTGACACTTTGGTGCTAATTGTGTAGATCTTCTGTGCTGCCAGGTTGAAGATCTGTGTGAAGCATCCATGTTTTAGAATATTTAGCTTCTTTGCAGTAGTACCTATAGTGTTATCGCCTGATATTTCTTTTCACTGTCCACCCATAACTGAATGCATATACTGTGCGTGATTTTTAAAAAGTGATAGTTGTTCTAGGTCTTGCTTACATGTAAACTCTGCCCCCCGAGCTTATGCATCTTACTCTTCTGTCTTGGTCCTCTTTATCCAGGGCAGAGGACATCAGGTGATGAATGGTTTGGTGCGCCACAACAGCCACGACAAGGATGAGAACAGTGTCACTGTGGCCATGCAGAGAATCACGCTCATGGGCCCCGGGTATGCTGACAGTATATGGCACATAGATACAATCATTCATTTAT
This sequence comes from Plectropomus leopardus, assembly GCF_008729295.1. Taxonomy (NCBI): domain Eukaryota; kingdom Metazoa; phylum Chordata; class Actinopteri; order Perciformes; family Serranidae; genus Plectropomus; species Plectropomus leopardus. Next base: position 17,730,696 of record NC_056481.1, on the reverse strand, counting down.
TCATTTACTTTATTTATAAGGACAACACACATTAATTAACATTTCTGTAAATGTGCCAGTGTTAGCCAGATGGCTATTTTTTAACTATAGTCCTTTGGCAAGATGTTTTGCAACCTATAAAATGATCAAATTCACAAAACAACGACATAAGGAAGCAACAACAAACAGTATTTTAGACTTGTAGAGCAGCAGTAGAAACAAGAAACAGCAGTAGACAATAAACAGACATAAAATACACAGATCTTAATAAAATGTTCAAATATGCAGTTACGGGTTAATATGTTTGTATGCATTAACACACATGCCATGCAACAAAAAAATAGCCAGGTTGTTTATAAAATTGATATTTCATACACACTCATGCAAAGCTGTGTATACTGTATCTGTGTATACAGTTACTGTATACACATTTTGGCTTCTGAGGTAAATAAGGACATCTAGTACTTTTTGTAATCATGTACACCCTTCAGTGTTGGAACAAACATAATAGTGTTTTATGGAAACTAATTTATGGTTAGTACACCCTCTGACCTTGAAGGATTATTTATCAGGGCAGCCACCACAGTGCTCAGCCATCCCTCACCATTAATACGAAGGGCAGGCACAGTAGACAGAACAGCATAGCTGAGGATGTCATACTTGTGTTCAGGCAACAACAGAAACTGCTGAAAGCCTTGGAGAAACTTGAGGCGGGACCGAGCTACAACATTCCTCAGAGTGTCAAAACAGACTACAGCAAGCAGCCGGTGAGTCAGTAACACTGTCTCACAGTTCAGAATGAATAATCTTAACACCGCTTGGTGTGATAGAGACATAAGTGCACAGAAGCACTTGTGAAATGTTTTGTGTTTTCATTGCAGAGAAGGCTGTCCTCGGCAGAGGTCACCCCTGCATTGTATGTTACCATGGAGATCCTGTCGAACTGGGGGAACGCTTTGCAGGTTGGGCTGACAGAGTTGCAGTTCTTCTGCCTCAGAAACAAGAAGCTGTACGTGTCTCCTCATGACCTCGACATCAGGAACGCTGACTACCCCGGGAATCTGGGGGCTCTTGTCAGTGGAAAGGTGAAGGTGAGCCTCTGCTCATTTTTACACTGTCATCACAACTGCAAATTATCTTTGGGTGAAATTAAAAGTACAGTAGACTCTTTGCATAGCAGACTTTAGATTGCCATAGCAGGTAAAGCACACACATTATTAATGATCCTGTTTCAATTTTATTGCCACAGTAGGCAATGACAGTAAACATGTAAAGTAACATACTCTGACGCTTGAATACCAAAGTGGGATGCAGGTTTTAGTTCATACCTGTCTGTACCAGGCCTGTAACATACAAGTCTAAAGTCCCCCTCCCTGAAATGTCTGACCTTGACTATACAGCTTTGTGTATGTGCGAAGTTTGTCACTAGAGAAGTGTTTTCACATTCCTCTACTGAAGGGGGACGATGTCTACACTTCCTTAAATTTTGAGATTCAAATGTACACCACACAGCTAGTCGAAGCAGCAATCTCAGTCGACTGAGGGGTCTCCGACCGATGATATGAATCTCCAATTTTCAAGGGGCAGCCTTAGTTTTGACAGCAAACATGGTAGAGTGTGCAGTCTTTGGATATAAACCAGACCCTGGAGCTTTCTTTGACTTTCTACCAAAAACGTTGTCTTAGGAGGTATTATTTTATGTGAAAATGAGGTAGTGATATGCTTGAGGACTGTCTTTATTCTATGTGAAGAAAAAACACAAAACTAACTTTAGGTACTCATGCATGGAGCAGGAACAAATTAAAAGGCCATCATCAGGGTGAAGAGCCATCAAACAAATAATTTATAATCTCGGCAGGAGGTGTCACCCATTTCTGATTGATACGTAAATGCAGGTGGGTGACAACAATATGATCACAATGAGAATACATTTTGAAGATGACAAGCCTCTTTAAGTGTTCAGAAAAACATCCTGCATGAAAATGGTAAATAAACATGTGCACTAACTTTTCACCAGTCAACCTAGTGCAAGCTGTGTGGAGGAAACGGAAAGTGAAACCTACTATGAGCAGCGATGGTAGGCGGGCAGAGGCGAAGAAGTAAATCTGCTTCCAGCCCTCTTTTCAGAGTTTTTTTTAAAGTAATATACAGGAAAACCATGTTAAACATAGTATTAGTATTGGCGTGAGCACTTTAAAATGTGTCTGAAGGGGAACTTTAAGGCTGCACTTGACATTTGTGAATGAATCTCACTATTTACTTGAATCAAGTGCTGATTTTTGTCTGTTCTTTCCACAGACCACCAAAGAGCGTCACATGTGGACATGTCCGTTCCACCCTCCCATCCAGCTCTACTTCATCATCAGGAACACTGAGCGCTCCCCAGATTTTGGAATATCTCGCATCAAAATATGGAACTACAACAGAAGCCTCAATGTATGTACCTTCTATTTTTGTTGACCAGTTTATGAGTAGTTGAATTTGTAGATAGCATTTGTTGAACGCAAGTGCAGTCTGTTCCACAAATCTTTTGATTTATCCCTCTCCTGAGTTCAGAGATTATTCATTTCGCAGTCTGTAGCACTGGAGCTTATAAATCCAACATGCTTGTGTGTTGTGACTGTAATATGGGCGACTGTATCGCCATGGTTACGTCAGGGGAGTGGTTCTTCTTTAGCATTTGCTGGCTGAGCTGCCAGTCAGACTGGCCAAATGTGGAACAGTGAGAGATTAGCCCCAGAGGATTAGTGTTAGTGGAAACGTGGGCTTCTGCCTCTCATCCTCACTGCTGTTCATAGAGGGGTACAAAGACCCCTTCATATCTCTTTCTGTGTCACTACAGCTTGCTAGAGTTACTTGATGTCTTGAACCTGGAAGGTAAGGAGGAATAGTGGGGAATAGATTTTTGGATAACCTGGGTTTATAGTACTTTACTGGCTTGTGTATCGAGCAGATTTGAGTTGGGCTTTAGCCATTTCTTCATGGCAGCCATGGTTTTGTATCTGTGAGAGTGCTAATTATTACTAGTTTGAAGAGCTTTTTCCCTGCATGAGAGAAGTAGGTACAAGATTAAATAGAGAACGTGTAAGCTTTACTTTTGTGGATTTTATGCTGTTCGGTTTGTAGCTTGTGTTGCATTACTTGAATTACAATCATTATCACAATATTACATAATACAACATTTTTCTGTGATGCGGTTAAGCCCCAAATTTTAAACTTTTGATTCATTCGCATTCTGTATCTATATATATTATTTATTTAATTAGATGTAGCATTTATTTGGGTGGATGTCCGATATTAAAATCATAAATAAATGGGCCTTTTGTGGCACAACTAGGTGCCAAAAGTCAAATAATTAGAAAGACAGATTCGTTATAGTCCCTTTGGTATGCAACTTGTTTAATGCTACTGTGTATTTAGGTAAATTGTTTATCATTTATTTTACTGATTTAAACTCATGCATTTTATATTGTGCAATGACTTGAGCCACAATGCACTTTAAACCTGCTGTGGACATTTATTTATTGATATGCAAGACACACTTAGAAATATTATCATTTATGCTTAGAGTTACTTGTCACTGTTTAATATTTTGTCAATATTTGCGGTTTTACCTTGTTTTTAATGTTCTAACTTAGCACTCATTCAGTTACATTTGTGCACAGCTGTCAGCCTGAGAGTAACCAAACATAATTTTGTGTACATCTACAATGACAAATAAAGTGTTTTATGGATCTGCATTACTTGTTACCAGGGCAACAGCTACTTTTCCTGGTGCCCTGGAGAAAATTAAAACTCTGTTTCTTTTGTAGGATCTTGACATTGGTGCACGGCATATAAAGCTGTACCTCAACAGCACATTGGTGTTTGAGGGTGAGCTGGAGAAGGGCTGTGGCAACCAGGTCTTTGACTACAGCACCACAATTGACCTCCAGGATTTCCAGGTGTCAGACTCATTGTTTTCCAGCCCTGTGTCTTCAGGACACAATTTACGGGGTGCCAGCCCCCAGCGCCATGAGGACAGGAAGAGTGGGGAGGGCAGCAGCACTCAGCACCACCACAGTTGGAATCCGCAGCCATCAGACACAGGCCAGGCTATGATAGACATGCAGGAGAAACAACATACGCTGCTACCACCCATCACTCCTTCAACAGTGGGAGTTTCATCTTCTGCTCGTCGCTCCTCCACACAAAGAAACTCTTTCGACCTGTCTTGTTCAGAGGAGCCCCTCTCTCTCAGGCAGCAGGTGGAGCAGCCTGCACCCATGGAGCAGACAGTCACTACCCAGCCGTCCTCCTCCCGGGTTGCCCCCCAGTGGCTGCAGCCCCTGAGTAGAGGAGCTCCAGAGGGCTGCGAGGCAAGCAGGGAGAGACCCCGCTGGCTGGTGCCTCAGCACTCTGCGGAGCCCAAGTCTCCGTCAGCCTCATCCTCTTCAATGCTCCCAGAGCTGCCGTGTAACCCAGGCCGAGTGTGCAGGGGGGTGGAGCGTACGGTGAATGGGAGTCAGTGGAAGGCTGACTCTTTGGACCTGAGCTGCGACCTGCTGGAGGAGCTCGGTGAGCAAAAGTCAGACAGGCCCATCAGCGGACGTAGGAGCTCATTTCGGAACACTACGGTCACTGCCAGGCAGACAGAGGAGCCGCACCTCAGAGCTGCTGCACTGTCAAACACAGGTAGGAGTGTTTACAGTAATAATACTTAACCCTGTGAAACCTGGATGGATATAAGCTCCACTTGTGCTGCATTTAGACACCTTTCATAAGTATTTAAATCTTTGAAACCAGAGCAAAAAGGTTTCACTGTCTTCAAAAACAAAGGAAAAGGCAATGTGCAAATTGCAAGAAATTGGTTAAAGGTGACAGGAAAATAGCCTGAATTAATTTTTAAAAATGAGAGAGAAAAATTATTTTAAAAAAATAGTGAAAAATCCCCAGAAACTGTATTTATGATTATTAGAGTTATATATTTAAAATATATTAGAGAATATATATATTTTTTAAGATTATTTTCAGCACTTTTTTCAGGTCACGTCCTTGTTTTTGTGTTGCTAATTTTCTTGTAACTTTTTACCAAAGGGTTGAACTCAAATGGACACCATCATGTGTGATAATTTCACAGCGGTGCTTTATTTTGTGTTGTATTTCACCTGTTATTAAAGAAATTAGGCTACTCACAAGCTGTCACAGCTCTGCATTCAAATTAGTAATCACTTAAAATGATAACATATTTATTATTAAAATATATTAGTTAATCCAAAACAAGATATAAGAAGACAGATTTATCAAAGATTATGTCTGGATTATTCATCCAAATAAGTATTAGCTAAAGGCTTTGCATTTTTTAATCACTGTTTGTTTTACCTATCTGGGTCATGTGGCTTTATACACCTTATCCCTGTCTCCCTATTTGAGTTGTCGCTCCATTAGTCTTTTTTGATTTTGATTTGTTTGTTTTGAGATCATCACATAGTGATTATGTGATGCCTGTCTCTAAACTGGTTGAAAAATAAAAAGGCTACCACTGATATAGTTTAGCAGGCCCTACAGTGCACCTTACTGAGCAGCCATGTGCTGGCCTTTGTGTTGTGTAATGACTACCAGGCTGGTGTTGCTTTACCCTTGAGAGTCTGTGTGTGTGTGTGTGTGTGTGTGTTGTTGTGTGTGTGTGTGTGTGTGTGTGTGTGTGTGTGTGTGTGTGTGTGTGTGTGTGTGTGTGTGTGTGTGTGTGTGTGTCATTATTACAAAATGTTGTCCTGGTGATGCCTAATGTAGCAGGAGCATCCACATAAGCTGTTTTGAGTATTTTGCCAGGTATTTATGTGTGTCTCTGTCTGTGGACAGATCTTCTTAGTGCACTAGCGTCACAATGGTGCTAGATTCTACAGTTGTGTAGTTGAGATTACAATTAAGACTGAGTTTGAAGATGGTTGTGGTCCAAGCAAGGGCACGACACATGGGAAGCGACCATCGGCCCCCACACTTTACACCCATGGCCTACATTCTTTTTTGCTCGGGATCAGCTTCACAGCCAGTGTGATTCAGTCGCAAGATGGTTTCTTGTTGTCATTCTTTTTTCTGCTGATTTCCTTTAGTAAAGTTGTAATTATTTAACTGATCAAAAATTTAAACTGATAACTTTACAAATGTCTTTTTGAATTTAAATAAGACTGTGGAAAGGGGCAGACTGGTGTTAACAGGCTGAAGGCCGAGGTCTTTTAAAACATTCACAAGCACAGACACTGTCCAGTGCTCACTCCAGGGATACTGTACATGTATGTTTGAATATATTTTCCTTGCCTGTTAACATATTATAAAACAAGGGAACTTTTAAATATGCAGTTTCATTTGAAATGGGAATTAAATGTATAACTAGATGAGATGTTTGGTATGTTTGATGATACATGTAAAGGCAGTTTACAGTCACATAAGGATATCTCATTTCCTTTAGCTTGTGAGTAATTAAAAGCTAATCTTTGTTCATTCTCCAGAGGAGCCGATGTCATTAGTGAACACTAGCAGGAGGCAGTGCACCTCTCTGGCCCAGCTGCACAGCCAACAGGATGACACCCTCAGGGAGTCCTGGGACTCTCTCACTAAGTTCAACCAATGCCAACGTGGACGCATCTCCAACATGGGCTTCGAAGGCGACATCTTTGATGAGTTTCTCCAGCGCCAGGGCCGCGGTCCATCTACGGTCCCAGTCAACCCCTCCACAGCACCCAGGAGCCCACATTCCTCCTTCATCGCTCAGGGGGCACTGTGCGAAGGTCCTGATGATGATCCATCCACAGAGCGGGAGGACGAGTTTGAGATTCCTGTGCTGCCACAGGGCCAAAGGCTGGTAATCAACATCCTGTCCACCTGGGGCGATCGCCACTACGTGGGCCTCAATGGCCTTGAAGTGTTCAGTTCCAGTGGAGAGCCTCTAAGACCCGCTCACATCCGTGCTGACCCTCCAGACATCAACATTCTCCCTGCGTACGGCAAAGATCCACGTGTGGTCACTAACTTGATCGATGGTGTTAATCGTACACAGGATGACATGCATCTTTGGCTAGCACCGTTCACACCTGGTCGTAGCCACACCATCTTCCTGGACTTTGGAGCTCCCTACCAGGTGGCCATGATCCGCGTGTGGAACTACAACAAGTCACGCATTCACTCCTTCCGAGGGGTGAAGGAGGTGGAAATGCTGCTGGATGGAAGGTGCATTTTCAGGGGCGAGATCGCCAAGGCCTCCGGGACCCTGTCCGGAGGTAAGTGAACACAGCAGCCTCACAACTTTTCAATGCTTCTTTGTGTGTTACTTTTGATCAACTTTTCCTCTTTTTCTCACTCTGATGTCACATTAGAGTTGGACCAATTTGGTGACACTATCCTGTTCACCACTGATGATGAGATCCTGGAGGCTATGTCTCGTTACGATGAAACTTTCCTGAGTGAAGGTGAGGGTCCTGAGAGCCTAGTGGCTGAGGAGGAGCTGCAGAGACCACGCACCGCTGATGGAGAGGGAGAGGAAAGACCCTTCACACAGGCCGGCTTCCGAGAGGAAGACCTCAAAGTAAGCACGGGCCTTATCAGCTCTGGATTCAGGTTTTTATAGCAGTTTTCACAGTTTTTTGGGGGGATTTTTTTTCATCAACTTCATTAGTGGTAAATGTTCAAGTGCTTGTAAATGTAGGCACCATATTCCCAACTGTGACAGCAGTGGTGGAGGAGGTATTACTTTTACTTAAGTAAAAGTGCTAATACCACACTGTTAAAATCCTGCATTGAAAATGTTACATAAGTAACAGTAAGTATAATCAGAAACATGTACTTAAAGTATCAAAAATAAAATTTCTGAAACCAAAAAATCTAAGGAAAATCTTGAAAGAAAAACAAAAAAAAATTCATATGGTTTATCAAATGTTAATTGGCTAATGTATTAATTGACCAATCATTTCAGCTATACTTGTATTAACTTTGTGACATTCATAACAAATCATATTTTATAAACTATTATTATGTTTTTTTATGGAAATATCCTCGTTTGTAAAGTAACAAGTAACCAAAGCTTTCAGCTAAATCTAGAGAAGTAAAAAGTACATTTCCCTGTGAAATGTAGTGGATTAAAGTATAAAGTGGCATTAAAAGAAAAATACTCATGTAAACTGCAATTACCTCAAATTTATACTTAAGTATGATGCTTGAATAAATGTACTTAGTTACATTCCACCACTGTGTGACAGTGGTAATTAAACAAATACTCAGGACATTCAAACCATCCATTCAGAAGAAGAGAGAATTAATTGTGCAGTAAACAACAGTGTTCAGCATTCCCACATTGCTGACAGGCATCATAAGAGAATAATGCGTTACACCATCAACAGGACAGTGTGACACAGTTGTGTTTTTAATGTGTATCCGTAGTTGAAACTCCACCTCAACCCCACTGTGAGCCAGTCTGAGGAGAACATGGAGCATATTCCCGGGATGTACACTGGAAAGTGTAAGTAGATGATCAGCATTCTGTCATCACATGATCAGATATATTTTTTTGTTTGTATACGTAAAGTAATGGTCTCTCTCCTCTCCAGGCCTTAGACTAGAGCTGGTGTTGACTTGGGGGGATCCCCACTACTTGGGCATGACAGGATTAGAGGTGGTGGGTAAGGATGGAGAGAGCATACCTTTAGACCTCAATATGATGGCTGCGTCACCCGCCGACCTCAACGACCTGCCTGAGCACGAATTCGACAAGCGCACGCTTGATAAGTATGTGTGACACTGTATGCTGGAAATGTTAAATTGCATTTTTTTTTCATGTATACAAAAGTATCTGATTATCTTTACTCATTGAGAATTTTTGACTGCTTTTTTCATAGAAATTCCCTCTTCTTTTTTCATGTTTGTACACCCTTACTTGCCCCCTACCCTGCTCTCAGGAAAAATCTAGAATCTTATGCCTCATTTCCAATGCATGATTCAACTTGACCTGATTCAATGCAGCTCACTTTTGGTACCAGGTCCTTTTCTCAGTTTTTTTGTATCCCCCTAGTATAGGTGGGATTCTCGAGGCAGGCCAGCGTCTTGCCTTGCGGCTCTGCCACTGATAATTTATTAAGGCAAATTATAAAGTGTTTTGTCCAGTATGGTTGAAAGGCGGTACATAAATGCAGTCCATTTATTTACTATTTGAACTCCACTTTCTAGTATCAGCTAAGCTTGCTTGTACACTCAACCAAGGTGGTACTAAAACAGTAAAAGATGTAAAACCAAAAAAGAGCGAGTTGAGTGTAGTAGAACTGTGCCGTGCTGTGCCATGCAGTGGAAACACAGCTTTAGATCAGGTCATTCCTGTGTTTGGTGCAGTCCCCAATGTCTCTTTTCATTATCCAGGCTCACAGATGGCCACAACATTACCACGGATGACCAGCACATGTGGCTGATCCCTTTCTCCTATGGAGAGCCTCACACCTTAAACGTGACGTTCAACAAGGCCCAGACCATCGCCGGACTCCGTATCTGGAACTACAACAAGTCCCCTGAGGACTCATACAGAGGGGTGAGACACTCTGTCAGGCTCACAGTGTTTGTTATGAAGGAGCAAAATCTGTTTAAATAATGATAGTACACTGTACATCAAACAATATAATAAACTGTAAAACATTTAAATATGATAAATTACACCACAATGTCAGTTGCTTTAGTCAGAACCAGAGATTAATCAATGTTTTTGGAGTTTATGGATTAGTTATTAATGTTTTACCTATAACAGGAAAGGTTATATTCAGTAGACTGTATGCAACATATAAAACATACAAATATCTACATCTTTGGTTCAGGTGAAGGTGATCCATGTGTTCATGGATGATGTTGCCATCTCCCCAACGGAGGGATTTCTGATCAGGAAAGGACCGGGCAACTGTCATTTTGATTTTGCCCAGGAGATCCTCTTCATAGACTTCCTCCAGACACCCACTGACAACAAGAGTGCAGAGGACCACCTCACGTAGGAGCCATACATTTAATTAATCTGACCTGCTATTTTATGAGAAATTTTAAAACTGCTTTTCCTAATTTATAATGTTGTTGTCTCTATTTCAGAGGAAGCTCCAAGAAACAGGAACAAGCCAGCATGGACTATGAAGCACCCATCATGCCTTGTGGATGTATCCTGACATGTTTGTGTTTTTTTATGTGCGTTATCAGTTGTATCTTTGGATTTTTTCAAACTACAAGCAAATCTGACTGTCTAATTGCAAACAAGGGTTGTATATTATATAAATCAACCTGCGTTAGGGCTGCAACAAATATTTTATTGTCAGTTAATCTGCCTTTTGCTGTTTTTAATGATATATTAATCATATGGTCTATTAAATGCTTGTTTAAATCAGTAACATATATATTTGATACTGTGATTTGCAGCCATGTTTTGTGTTACAGTCAGTGCTGGCCAATAGCCCAGTGGCTGTATTATTTGTCTGTCATGCTGAGGCAGTCTGCGTGCCAACATTATTCATGGAAAATGGAGAATCTGTTGTGATGTTTGTTAAAATGAGGACTGTGTCCAAATTCACTGCTCCCTATTTAATAGACGTTTAATAAGTGTACTCTGTAGTGAAAAGTAAAGTTGGATTTCCGACAATTATGAATCATCATCACAGTAGTGTACACTTACATGGATACTTCTTCATTTTATCATGACTGGAATTTTTTGAAGGAGATAAAGTTCAAAGTAAGAATTTAGACACGCTCCGATGCGGTCATGTTTACTGTGTTCACGAGAAGAGTGGAAATTTCCAGAAAGCTTAGAGTTCATGAGTTGTGACGTGTTTGCTGTCTTCAGAAATGGCATTGAAGGTCATTTTTTGGTGAATAGTACATTAAGATATTGTCATTTTAGTTATATAGAGTATTTCTTACTGAATGTTAATTTTCCCAACGGCCTCATGTTTTTCCACTGGAATTTTGCCTGTTTTTTTTTTTTGCCATACGGCAGCTTGCTGAATGGTTAAGACTCGATGGCCTCTAAGTTGCCAACATTAGCGTCCGTTTTGCTATTGCCAAGCAACTGTGTTCTCAAGACTTAACCACTTACATGCCAAGCGTATCGTTTACGCATCTTACGATGTTGTAACCATGAGCTCAGAAGTTCCATTTGAATGCAGCATGTAATAAAATAGTGGAAGGTAAAAATATTTCACTGTATAATAAACAGGGAATGTCTTCGGACACAGCTCAGGCCAGATGTGTCTTGGACATAAGGGTTTCATGTTGTATATTCCTTGACCTTCACCTGTCAGTCATCTTTCAGCTGCAGCTGTTAACAACCTGGGGAGACCCGTACTACATCGGCCTCAACGGCCTTGAATTTTATGACCAGAACCACGAGAAGATCAGTCTCAGTGACAACAGTATCCTTCCTCACGAGCTTACATCAGTCTTCATGCATCTATTTTAAAAACATTCTCTCCACCATCCAGAATATATCCATATAATCTTTCACCTTTGTGCAGTTGATAATAATATAATAAGCTGTTGTTTAAAAATGTTCACAGAGCGTGCTTCTCTTACAGCTTTTGGAAGGTGTTCCATGATTTTGGAGCATAGTTAACAGAAGCTCAGCTGCCTATTTCCTTGTGCGTTTAATTCTGTTTCGGCCTGTCTGAAACCATTATGAGCTTTAAAAACAAGCAAAAGAACCTTAAAATCTATTCTAAAAGATACTGGAAGCCAGTGGAGTGTAGCTAAGAAGTTATAGTTAAGGATTAGTTGTGTAGATTCATCAACAATAAGTTTAGATGGCTAAAAGTTGCAGATTTAAAAATGATTCTCTTCTGAGCCTTAATCTAGGGGTTCGACTATTAAACCTACCCTGATACCATGAGATTACTGTCTTCTGGCATAGGACACTATAATCTGGGGTTGCAAATTAACTAATACGTAATTTTGTAAAAATTCAGACAAAGGCTAATTCATCAGTTTCTTTCCACGTCATTTAAAAAAAAGTTAAAAGTGACAGCAAAATTATATTTATTTAGACTGGAACCTTACATTCAAAAAGCCTTTTTTTCACAGCAGACGTTTCGATGTGTCATTGCAGGAAAAGCACAGGTGTCAGCAATTCCATTAATCAGAGCTGCACTGTATTTAGGTAAGCCAGATGCAGGCTCTGGTGTTTTGCATTGGCTCGCTGGTATGGCTTATTTAAAAAGGAATGAAGTCATCAATAAGAGTATTAGTTAACACATGTGCTTCTCCAGGTGTGACAGCTGTAAGTGTCACTGTAATCTTGGATTAGCAAAGATAATCACTGCACAGTTTGCATTATAGATCTATGAGAGATCTGGCTTTACTTCAGACAATGTGGGACAAAAACAAAAAGAGGAAGGAGACATGTTAAAAGATTAAATATTTTAAAAGGTCATAACTGCTGCACGGTCAGTCCTCGAGAGAGACGATGTGCACAGATAATGATTGGCAGAAGATTAGTAATAGCGTATTGAATTTGTGTCTGGTCCTCAACATTGTGTCCACCAGACATCGCTGCTTTCCCAGACAGTGTGAATGTCCTGGACAATGTGAGCGGAGATGTGAGGACTCCAGACAAATTAATAGATGGACTCAACAGTACCCACGATGGAGGACATATGTGGTTAGCCCCAGTGCTCCCTGGGCTGGTGAGGATTTGACAGACAGAGGACATTCACATTCAAGAGAAGAGTTTTCCAGAGCATGTGTGTAAGTGTGTTTCTTGTGTCCACATAGGTGAACCGCGTGTACGTCATTTTCGATCAGCCAGTAACGGTGTCCATGATCAAATTGTGGAACTACTCAAAGACGCCACAAAGGGGAGTGAAGGAGTTTGGGGTAAGCCTGCCTGTCTGCTGTGAGCTGAAAAATCCCCTTTTTTTAACTTTTGGGACCTCAAGCAGAAATCTGTTTGTCTCTCTGTGCATACAGCTGCTGGTAGACGACCTCCTGGTGTATAACGGCGTTTTGGACAGTGTAAGCCATGTGTCACGAGGCATTCTGCCCACCTGTGATCCTGTGGTGCCCTACCACACCATCCTGTTCACAGACAACGCCTACATTGCACACCGTGAGAGGAACACTGTCATCAGGTACGCTGGATTTTTATGATGTAGCTGTGGGAGTGACTGCTTGGTGTCATGGTGATTAGTTGTACTAGTGTTTATTTTTTCAGCTTTTTTTATTGAGTCCAAATTCCCTTGTTAATTTATAACATATTTAGTCAACTTCATCCTGCTGTCTTTATTCAAGTTTTGTTTTGTTTTTTTACTTAAAGTCTGGGTATTTTAGTCTTATCTTCCTCCTTACCTTATAAGTATATTTGAAAATGTACCTTTTTTGTGCGGTTGGCCTTTTCTCTACACACAAACTCTGTTTTAGGTCTCTAAAAATGGACCTTTTGTAGAACTCCATCCAGGGCGAATATGTCCTGAAACTGTTTTGGGCATGTGACGTCAGAGTGTGTGCTGATATCTTTTTTGTGAGGCATCACAGATAAGACAACATTTCATACAATGGAGCAAGTGGCTAAAACTAACAGGACTTGTTTCATGTTTACACATATATGTTCAGTTACCGTCCTCTATACTAAGAAACAGAGGCATATGGCCGTCTCTGCTCCAAGTAGCCTTCTGATAACAGCTTTTTACCAGGCTTCTGATTGGCCAATATCTTCTTTTTCTTCCTTGAGTGGCTTTATGATTAAGGTTATAATTCTACCTGTTTGTTTTGCATGTTTGAACAGCCCTTCAGTTGTGTTTTTATTTGGAACAAGATTTCTTTTTTCTTGTGTGGATGGAATTTTATTTTTTTAAATGACGCCTTGTATCTGTGGGCCAGCCATTAGTCAAGGACAACCATAATTATTTTAAAATCACATTAATCATTGAAAATTGTTGACATTTCAGTTTTCTCTTAGTCTATAAATTATATTGAACATTTCAATCTAGTCAAGCCAAAAACGGTAATTTTGTCAATTTAGTCATCTCATTTAGCATTTCATCTTATCATTAAAAACACAGGTTTAATGATGAAGAATGCAGCTTTGCAGAAATTCTCTGATCAATTTAAGGAATACACCCAGACATAGAATAGAGCAATGCTTTGTGCTTTGTTTTTTGTTTTTTCCCTCAGCCTTGTTGCAACAAAAATGGGCCCAAATGTCCCCTTTCTTTCTCCCGAGCTCAGTTCATTGCTAACATTAATATAATTAACTAAGTTACTTCAAGTCCTCCTGACTGTGCTTGTGTGCTGCCAATGTAGTCCTGATATGGCACGCGGCACAAGAAACAGGGGAAAAAAAGGAAACAGTCTACAATAATTTGCCTCCTCTTTTTAGTCAACAGAAATATAAAGAGATTTGAGTAAAGTTTTCATTTTTAAACTACACTTTAGTGTCATATTTTTTGTTAACAGTATGTCATGTCTGGGTAGCCACAGTTGGTGTTAAATGATAACTTGTCATGGTATCGTACTAATCAAGGAAAAAAAGGTAACTGAGGAACATTTATTCATAGTTTTAAGTCAGAGAACTAAATGATGCTATATCTTCTTACAAAAAAATACATCTGGTCATAAACATATGACTGATTACATGTGAATTACTGTGCATTAATTCCCAGAATTAATTCCAGACCATTTGTATGTATATATATATATATATATATAACACACAAAACTCAAAGTCTACAACAGACAAGCTAATGGATTGACAAAGAAGGTTAGATTCAACCATTTCCCCAGGTGGTAAGTTGTTTTGAACAGAGATGTGCTCTTCTCCACTTCAGCCCCCGTGGCAGCAGACGTCACCAACAGTGAGTAACCGACAGTGAGCCTGTGAAAAGCCCCGTGTCAGCACCTCCCTGTGGTCAATCCCTGTACTGAAGGTTCCTCCAGTGCCCTCAAATGTCCCCCAGCCATCCCACACCCTCCCTACCACACGCCTGACTTGTGATGCCTCCTCTCCCCCTTTCTCTCCCCTTCGTCGCATCTCTAGCTCCATCCTTGGTCTCAAGGCCTGGACCTGCCGGCTTCAAGCTTTGTTATCAGTCAGCCATCCATTTTGTGTCTTTCCCCATTCCAGTTTCCCACAGACGCAGTCCATTTGCTCACACGTATCTGCTGTGTTTTATTTTCTCGTTGTGTTGCAGTAATTATGTGGAGGACCAGGATGTGAAGATGACCAACGAGAATCAGATAGTACATCACAACAAGAAGAAGCAGACAGCAGATCCAGGTGAGTCAGGGGGAAAATGGACTTGGAAGTATGCTCACAAAGTGCTTTTTTCACCAGTTTACCTGTTACTTTACCAATCATCCATCAGTTAAGTAACAGGCAAATCTGAATAATAGGGATGTTTTCACAATTGGTACATTTCAGCCCTCCAGAGGAACTCAGCCTGACTAGTCAGCATTTTTTGTGCATATGTGGACACTCCAGAAGAACTTAGAGCCCTCTGAAATGAACCGTACTCAGACTCCTCTGAAGTGGTGTAACTATGGTCCGCATTGCAGTTCGTGTAACCTGTACACTGTGAACACAAAGGGATCCAGGTTCACTTTGCCATTGTATTTTAGACCTGTAGATCTCATGCTATTGCACTGCAATGCTCAAAAAACAAAACCATGTCTATTGGTAATAGAAGGAGGAAACTACTGCACTTTTCCAGAACACATCTAACAGCAGCTGTCTCTAATGTACAGAAATGCTGAGGTTTTCTCCCAAATTTCAGTTCAAATGAGAGCCAGGGGCTTTATTTGAACCACACAGCAGTGTAGCGTCAAAATAAAAAACACTATGTTGAAAGTATGTTCAAGCCTTTTACACCTAAATCAGCATCAGTTCTCTTGTGCTGCATTCAGACGCCTTTCACAATCATTTTAATCTCTAAAACCTGAGAAAATTATTGTGGTTTGATTTCTTTCAAAAACAAGGGAAAAACATGATGAGCAACTCGGCAAAAAATGTCACGCAAACTGTAAAAAAATTGATCTGGAAATTAGCTGAAAAAAGGTCAGAAAACTAAAGTTATAATTCTTACAATTATATATTTGCTCAAATGTTCAGCACTTTCTTGAGGTCATTTTCTTGTTTTTTGTTTTGTTTTTAACTATCCTTTATTTTTTATTTTCCAGTAAATTTCTTGTATCTCTTTAGTAATTTTTTAGGCCATTTCTTGTTAAGATCATTACTCTCCAGTGTTTTAGAAAGACATCAAGCTGAAATGCTCAGGTGAACAGAAAGAAGAGTGAGGCCTCATCAGAGCTGAAGTTCTCTTTCAGGTGGAGTGATGCCTAAACACAAAAAAGTCCCTTTTCTTTTAGTCCACCTTAAGAGACTGAGTTTGGTTCATTTACAAAAGAACTCTTATGTTGAAACACTCTAATTCTTCACTAAAAGCTTATTTGTTCTGTCTCCCAATGCAGCTCTTCGGCCTAAAACCTGCATGACTGATGGTGGGAAACACGGGAAGAGGAGGTACTGACAGATGATGGCAGACGTGGATTCAGTGAAATCGAGGAACTACGGTGGACTTTTTAAGCCCACTTTTTGGTGGGTGACTGTTGAAAACCTCCCTTACATTAAGATAAGCCGTGGTTTGTAGTGGCTCACAAGGTCCACACTCACGAGGACAGAGCTTAAACTGATAAGAATGGCTTCGTACACACACACACAGACACACACACGATTCCACTTTATGGTTGGATCACTCCCTTTTCCTCACCCAGACGTTATCCTGATCACGTACTGTATGGTTGCCCTCCCAGTTGTCCCTCCCACAGTGCCAGGATAAACCTGTGAGGCTGCATTTTATCAGCCCTATTCTTGTGCCTAGTACTAAACACTATATCTGTGGCTGCTACTTGTGACTTTTGTGCTGCATATTTAAATGCTGCTTGTGGCTTGTAAATACTTAAAAAAAAAAAAAAAAAAATCTCCAAGGCCACATGAATACACTCTCACATCAGGATGTGGCCAATGCTACAGTTACTAATGAATTGTATCCACTGAGGAGCCTAGACGATCAGCTCTTTGCCTGAATGGGTATGAGAACTGGCTAACACTCCCGCCTGTACACCAATCGTAACGCTATGCAGACACCACTTTATATCCATGAATGAATGATCTGTTGGCTGATGTATTTCAAAGCCGAATGGTTTTACTTGGGGAAGTGCTTCCAGAGAGCTTTTCAGGCTAACGTGGTTACGCTCGTGGCTGAAAAAAAGTACAGCGGTTCGATTTTTGTATGTTTCAACTCGAAGCTGCAAAGCTTCACACTCCACACTTGAATCTTCGATGTATATTTGGCTTTACCAAATTAGGTCAGTATATTTTTCCTGCTTAGCATCAGGTAGAAAAAAAAACAACAACTTGTTTGCAATCCAAGTGACCTTTATCGAAGTTGCTATATAAGGTAGATTTTAAGGAGGCAAACATTTCTTGAGCCAGTAAAGCAGTTTTAGTAATTTGGTTGGAAACAGATTTTTTTAAAAAATGCCAGATTAGATTTTGAGTACATTCAGTAACAGGCAACTTCTAATATGCAAATACTTTAACCTTACCTCAAATTTAGAAGAATGATCTTTAAAAAAAAAAGGGGGTATTTATGTGGTTCTACCTTCACTATAATACTTAGTAGTTGGTGTCGTACTTCATTCAATAATTACTGTAGTAACTTGTTGCATGGGAAAGTCTCTTCAGCGTTGAGCTGTCGTTATCATAAAATGAGTTTTTACTGCGTCAATGAGCCCCAGTATAAACCGTTTCATACTCCTTACTCATGATGGGGAGTAATTGTATATGAAATGCAGTTTTATGTATTTAATTTCAGCGTGTCTAACAGCAACGATGGTCATTACTCTGTATCTCTGCTCTGTAGGGTGGTGGCTATTATTGTATGTGTGACATGTAGTGTTTTGAAATATTTAATTATTTTTCTAATCTTGATTAAATATGTATATTTGATGTAGGTTTATTTGAAATGAATAAAATGGAAAAATATATATATATTTCATCTTTTTTTTAAAAAAAAAAAAAAGGTCATGTTGGTTAATGCTCACCGTGAAGACAAATAACATAGGTGACAGCTGAGATACATAAATACATCCTGAGAGACTTTAATGCAGAATCTGCTGTACATTTCACGGTATTCGTAAGGAATGATCATTGAGTTAAAGCACAGAGCGTCAGTGTCTGGGAGGGTGGTGATGGAGACACATGGTCTCCCACCACTTCTACAAACATTTAGCTGAAAAGATTACGTCTTTGCAGACCAACAGCTTCTGAGATGGCAGTCTTAGATTTTTCCTGGAAAGGTCCCCTCTTCTCTCTGGTCGTCCCATTTCTGCACCTGAAGGGACACATTTTTCAGAATGAAACTTATTTTTACACATAAGGAGTCATTTTTGAAACATTTTTGTTGGGTCATAAGAAAATGAGTCAATCTTTATATTCATGTTTTTTTTTTCTTTTGTTTCGGGAAAACTCCTTCTGCAACATCACTGATTATAGGAGCCAGTTTGGTGTATAATAATAATAACTTCCTTTATATAACACCTTGAAAAACAAGATGTTTACAAAGTGCTTTAAGGGACAAAGCAGGGGCAGGAACGTAGGGAATAATAAAATAAACATCAATAAACGTGCCAAATGAAGGAAGGTCTAGAAAAGTCGAACAAAAAGGCAAGAACAAAATGCCAAACACAAAAGGTCAACAAGAATAAAGCAAATATAAGGAATAAAAGTGATAAAACAGGCAGATCTCAAAAGGCAGTTAAAGTACTAAATGAATACAGTTTTCAAACGTTAAAAAGGTGATACAAATATAAGAAAGAATATAAGACGACGACGTCAAATCAGTGGGGATAAAACAAAGATGAAAGATGATTAGATACATGAACAAGTAAATACATTTTTAAAAAGAAGATATTGAGAACATGTTATCAGGACAAAGAATAGATAAATAGAGTAATTATTAACATGAGCTCAATATTTTAAAAGTGAGCCCAAGATGTTTTTGATCTGTGCTTTAATTTATGAGCATGGTTAGGTGAGAGTTACATTTTTCTCCTTTTATTTTTGTAAGTGCTCTTATTTTGAAGTCTCACAAACAGCGGTGGGATAATTAGGAAAGTGTCCCAGGTGTCATCAGTTAGTTAATCAGCTCAGGAAGACACCAGCACACAGTTTTCCAGCTGCTTTTGTTTGTTTCAAGTTTTTTGTTGTAACTTCTAAGTATTTTTGGGTCATTATCACTAATATCTTCAGACTGGACCGTGAAAATCAACCTGCCACAATCAACATTTAAAGAAGGTAAATAACGCAACTCAACACATCTGCTCATTGTTTCATGTGGAAAGCGAGTTGGGATCTCTGCTGGGCGTCTGCATCGAAGTACATCACACATGAAAGTTTCAGTCCTTTGAGAGAAATGCACCAAAAATTGTCTTCAGGCTTAAAGGGACAGTTCACCCCAAAATTAAAAATAGATATTTGTCCTCTTACCTGTAGTGTTGTTTATTAATCTAGGTTGTCATATTTAGGAAAAATATGTATTCTTGATTTTGGGGTAAAGTTTCCCTTTAATTACCAAAATATGTACCAAATGAAAAGGCCACTGAAAGCAATGCATAAGGTGTGTCGAATTTAAATCGTCAAATAATAGGAAACGTGTAATAATATATAATGTTGAACTATCAATGTTTCAAAAAAGTTGAAGACCTCATTTTTAGGACTTGCCTTAAAAGGTAACTCAAAATGTGCTTACCCCTCTTGAATTTATTGGCTGGGATTTATTTCAGTGGGCAATATCTAATTTTGGACTGCATATCTCGATGTTTTGGTTCTCAGGACTGTGCAGACTCACAGGAATGTGAGGAACGATAAAGTTGTTTGACCCCGGCTAAACAAACTCAGCCCACATAGGAGAGAGTGCAACATATATTCTGTCATCACTAATCAGCGTGCATGTGTCTTTTCATAGTGTTTTTTTCTTTCATACAAAAAACAGTTGAGGTGATGAAAAATATTTACCCAGGATATGGGGCAGAGTGATTTGTAGACCCTCTTGTACCAGTCACAGGGGGTTGTGTCTACTCCTCTAGCATCCAGAACTTTTTGGCAGCGGTGATAGTCTATTAATAGAGAAACAACAATGAATATTAGACCATGACCTCGATCAGGGTTTGTCATGTCAGTCACCTTCAAAAAAATCTATTTACCTCCAGCTCAGAGATTAAAGGTCAACATGTCTAAAGACCTTAGCTCTAATGAGTGTTGAGAATATTAACTAATAATGTATTTTACCTAACTTACAAATGTAATATGCCTACATCATTAATTCAATAATATATTTGATTATAATTTAATATCTAGGTGGCATAGCATGTCTTTGTGGGTTTTTTTTAGTTGACTTCTTTGACCTTGACACGCAGTCTTACCCAGGTAGTTGGACCAGCAGTTCCTGGTCTGGTTCTGGTTTGGGAATCGGGCATCAAAGGGGGCAGTGCGATAATTCTGAAGTTTGGTCTGAATGTCATCAGCCATTTTCACCTGTCAAGAGAACATCATCAATGGATACTGAGCATGCAAAACAACTGCTTTACTGCCATCTCATCACCCTGAAAAAAAGGCTCTTTTTCAACATCCAGACACACTATGCGTCTCATAGAGACATAAATGCATCCATAGCTGTAGTCCAGCTATAGACACTGTACAGTGTATGGACTGACTCCTTATCGACGCTCTGCAGCTGACTCCAGGCGCGCAGACTACAGGCTCAGCAGATTATTTTGGGGAGATTTATGGGTGCTGCATGCGGACTCCCAAGGATGTTTCTGGAATTGCACAGTTTTCATCAAATACTCCTCTCCTAAAGAAAATCCATAGTGTAACACAAATTATTAACGCGCTCAAACAGGCGACTAATTGGAAACGTAGCCTAAAATGCGAGAAACAAATACAAAAAAACACGTCAAAATCGATTTTATCAGCCTTGCTCACCGTGTCTTTGAAAGCATTTCCTCCTGACGTGACCCAGTTTCTGTTTCTTTTTCATATCAACACCTAATGATCAAAGGCTATTTCGTTTTATGAGGGTCATTGATTGCTATTAGCAGGGACATTAATACAACCTATTTGTGATAATGAGTTAAAACATCTAAAAGCACAACTGACACGCAACTTACCATCCTCGAACTAGACAGCTGAGGCTATATAGATTAACTCTTCATAAATGCATAGACTATACAATGCATGTGTGTCTCAAGCGATAACAATAATGGCAAACTTATACTATTTTTAGAAGAAAAATGAAAGGCATGCAGGTAAACGTTACCTTCGTAAAGCAGTTGGTGGCTCGAGCGCTACGTGACTTTTATACCGGACGGTGAAGTGTGGCGTTTCTTGATAAGCAGTGTGCGCCCAGCGCGCGCGCTCCAAAGATGTTGCAGCCGTGCAGTCCTATCATGACGGTATGGCGGACACAGGTCACATTGAAATAAGAGGCAAACTCGGGTCAGATCACCTACACACATCTGCTTTAAGCGGTGTGCGGATAATGATGGGCGGCTGAGGTGAAGGGGGACGCCACAGGTGCAGCGTGCTGTTGTTTTATACGGTTTAATGTCATGTTTCTCACACAGCTGTGAACTTTTTTTTTTCCTTTATGCGGAAGTATTCTGCCATTCAGAATTTGTGTTAATCATTAACATGGGTGGAGTGTAGTACATTTACTCAAGTACTGTACTTTGATTTCTTTTTTTTCTCGTATTTTGTTT